>NC_134879.1:58943809-58963809 GCF_041734735.1 Babylonia areolata | reverse complement strand
TTACTGTTATATTTACATTTTTTGTATTCTCTAAACTTGGCACTTTGATCTGATATTCTGACCCAACAGATAGAGCAGTCATTATTATAATTTTTTGTTCAAACAGAAACTTCTTTTGCTAAGCATGGAAGTTTTATTTATTTTGCAAACGTTTTGGTGCAGATAGTAAAAAGGGAAATTACTCTGTAATGCTAGTGGAGTTAATTTGCTTTAAACTGATCTTTCTCATCTTAAACATTACATTTTGAAACAAGAGAGGCAAGGCCTTCAAGACTCACTTGTGATGCACTTTTTTTTTTTTAAATCCAAGCTTTTTATGTATTGAGTATAATTCCAAATGTAATGTTTAAGACGAGAAAGATCAGTTTAAAGCAAACTAAGTTCCCCCAGCAGAGTAATTTCCCTTGTTCTACTGTCTACACCAAAACGTTTGCAATAAATAAAACTTCCATGCTTAGCAAAAGAAGTTCCTGTTTGAAGAAGAAAGGAGAAAGCCGGGACACCTTGTGTTGGCAAAACACCGGAACAACGTGAACGACGTGCAGGGCGATAGAAAGGAAAACATTTCTGACACACGCACTGTTCAGAAAACAGGGGACATCATTCACACACAGAAAATGACCCCAGAATTACTTTCCATGGCAAGGGACTCCACAATAAACACGCATGCTATAAATCACGTCCTCAGTGAATACGTATTGTAGTTAATCATATTCTATAATTTGGTTTTGTCATACGTGAGACAAGACAGACGTAGCTCTAATGGAGATCCCCAGACAAGTGCAATTTGTGGACTGACACTTGTGTTCCAGACAACTCCGTGCGCCGGCAAGAACGTTCCATGACTGTCGTCGTGTTTTGGTTTTTCTGCTATGTCATTCACCGACACTTCACGTGAAGTGGGTTCTCTCGGCACACATTGGTCTGCAGTCCGTGTGAAGCTACAATCCTTTGGTTGTTTATAGATAGAATTCTATAGTTATTTATAGATAGAATCCTATAGTTATTGATAGATAGAATCCTATAGTTATTTATAGATAGAATTATATAGTTATTTATAGATAGAATCCTATAGTTATTGATAGATAGAATTCTATAGTTATTTATAGATAGAATTCTATAGTTATCTATAGATAGAATTTATAGACATAATTCTATAGTTATTTATAGATATAATTTATAGATAGAATTCTATAGTTATTTCTAGATAGAATCATATAGTTATTCATATGTAGAATTCTATAGTCATTTATACACAGTTGTGTGAAGATATAATTCTATATAGATAGAATCCTATAGTTATTTATAGATAGAATCCTATAGTTATTCATTCGCAATTGCGTGAAGATAGAATCCTATAGTTATTTATACTCAGTGGTGTGAAGATTTAATCCTATAGATAATATACACAGCTGTGTGCAGATAGATTCCTTAAGTTATTTATACACAGTGAAGAAGAATCCTATAGTTATTCACACACAGCTGTGTGAAGATAGAATCCAACAGTTATTCATACACAATTGTGTTAGAATAGAATCCTATAGTTATTCATACACAATTGTGTTAGAATAGAATCCTATAGTTATTTACACACAGCTGTGTGAAAACAGAGTCCAATAGTTATTCACACACAGAGAGCGGCGCTGTGTCTGCAGACTCCGACATACCAGTTGCTCGATGAATGTTAGTTTCATCTTTTTTCGGCTTCAGTTTCAGTGGTGTAGTGTCAGTGTAGTATCAGTGTACTGATGCTGATGCTTTCAAGGTGGTGTAGTATGAGTGTAGTATCAGTGTACTGATGCTGATCCTTTCAAGGTGGTGTTGTGTCAGTGTAGTATCAGTGTACTGATGCTGATACTTTCAAGGTGGTGTAGTATCAGTGTAGTATCAGTGTACTGATGCTGATCCTTTCAAGGTGGTGTAGTATCAGTGTAGTATCAGTGTACTGATGCTGATGCTTTCAAGGTGGTGTAGTATCAGTGTAGTATCAGTGTACTGATGCTGATGCTTTCAAGGTGGTGTAGTATCAGTGTACTGACATCAGTCAAGTCAAGAAAACTGCTGGTAAGACTGCGCAACAAGATCCAATGGCCTTGCTTCAACAATCCTCCGAGGAATTGAGGGGGAGGAAGGGAGGAGGGGAGGTACGGGGGGGGGGGGCGGACAGGGGACGGACTGACAACACAGCAGAAAGGACGGGGAAACCCATTGCACAGACCTCAGGCTCTGACCAAGACACCTGGATGAATCTGGTCAACAGCTCTGTGCGGCGCCCCACAACAACTCTTCACAGCATGCAAAAGTGCACTTTAATGAATAGCTGTTGAAACTGAAAGAATAGCTGTTGAAACTGAAAGAATAGCTGTTGAAACTGTAATAATAGCTGTTGAAACTGAAAGAATAGCTGTTGAAACTGAAAGAATAGCTGTTGAAACTGTAATAATAGCTGTTGAAACTGAAAGAATAGCTGTTGAAACTGAAAGAATAGCTGTTGAAACTGAAACTGCTTTTCTTACGACACACACAAACTGGTGAACCAGACTTGGTTATTTCATTCCATTGTGCTATTTGCCAAGTTTTATTTATGCAGGTGCAAAATGAAACAATCAGTATCAGTATCAGTAGCTCAAGGAGGCGTCCCTGCGTTCGATCAAATCCATATACGCTACACCACATCTGCCAAGCTGATGCCTGACCAGCAGCGTAACCCAACGCGCTTAGTCAGGCATTGAGAAAAAAATAAATAAATAAAAAATATTAGATAAATACATAAAAATACTACTACTACTACTAATAATAATATTTATAAAGCGCAAAATCTTGATGAAGTCAACTCTAAGCGCACAAAAATAAAAGACAACAATCAAATATAACAAAGCACAATTTGACCTCGCTGGGGTTTTGGAACAATATGTTAGAGGTACAAGTTAGAAAAGCATTTAGCAATCGTGATAAAGGAACACGTTCCGTTTAATCAACGCTAGATGGATGTTCCACGAGTCGCTTAGAAACCAAAGGAACTGACCATATTCCTCTCCACGTTGTCTGTATACATTCCTTGCCGTCTAAATTTTCATCAAGATGTTAACATTCGAAAACCATAAAACCTTTTTTTCTGAATTGTGTTCGTGTACAACGTGATTAATTTTATTTCCTTAAACTCCCCTCCCCCCCCCCCCCCCCCCCCCCCCACGCCCCGCCCCTTCCCCTAAACACCGGTCTTAAAGCCATTTATAAACATGTGCGGGTCGGTGTGTCTGTGTGTCTTTTCGTGTTTTGTTTTCTTCTTGTTGTTTTGGTCTGTTTGTTGTTGTTTTGTTTTCTTGTTGTTGTTGTCTGTTTGTTGTTGTTGTTTTGTTTTCTTGTTGTTGTTTTTGTGTGTTTGTTGTTGTTGTTTTGTCTTCTTCTTGTTGTTTTTGTGTGTTTGTTGTTGTTGTTTTGTTTTCTTGTTGTTGTTTTTGTGTGTTTGTTGTTGTTGTTTTGTCTTCTTCTTGTTGTTTTTGTGTGTTTGCTGTTGTTGTTTTGTCGTTTTTTATGTGTTTTGTTTTTTGGCGTTGTTTTTTCGTGTGGTTTTTGTTGTTTTTATTTTGTTGTTGTTTTTCGAGTGTTTTTTGTTGTTGTTTTTTCGTGTGTTTTTTGTTTGCTTGTTTTTTGTGTTGTTGTTGTTGTTGTTTCTTCGTGTGCTTGTTGTTGTTTTTTTCGTGTGTGTGTTAATGTGTGTGTGTGTTGTTTTTTGTTGTTGTTTTTTTGTTTTGTTTTTTTGTTTGTTTTTGTTGTTGTTGTTGTTGTTGCTGTTGGTTTTTTGGGTTGGTTTTTTGTGTGTGTGTGTGTTTTGGTTTGTTTTTTGTTGTTGGTTTTTTTGTTTTTTTGTTTGTTTTTTTTTTTTTTTTGGGGGGGGGGGGGGGTTTCGTATGTTTGTTTGTTTTTCGTGTATTTTTTGCTGTTGTTTTTTCGTGTGTTTTTTGTTGTTGTTTTTTGGGGGGGTTGTTGTTTTTTGTGTGTGTTTGTTGTTTTTTGTTGTTGGTTTTTTTTCGTGTCTGTGTTGTTGTTGCTTTTTTGTTTGTTTGTTTGTTTGTTGTTGTTTTTTCCTGTGTGTTTTTCGTATATTTTTTCATTCTTCAATTGTTTAAACTGTGCGAAAACAGCGCTAAACGACACAGAGGCGATACATCACAGTAT
This sequence comes from Babylonia areolata, assembly GCF_041734735.1. Lineage (NCBI taxonomy): Eukaryota > Metazoa > Mollusca > Gastropoda > Neogastropoda > Buccinidae > Babylonia > Babylonia areolata. Next base: position 58,959,630 of record NC_134879.1, on the reverse strand, counting down.
ACCTATAACAGCGCGTCAAAATGAAGACAAAAAAGACATGACATACATAAGATACATGCCGCAGAGCAAAGTCCATTTACAAGGTTGAGCTGAACATTCTTTACCCACTGTAAGTACTGCTGTCTTCTGTGCAGACTTCCAGAGTTTCTCACACAAGAGAACAACACGAGTAGAACTGTGCTGCACGTATCGGCCTAATCTGGTGTATTCAGAATACATACAGTACTTGTTTATCTCCAGTAAGAACATCTGGTTTGTGGTGGTATCGGGACTCTGATGCAATCAGGTCATAGAATACAGAGCAATGTATCTTCAGGACTTTGATGCAATCATATATAGAATACAGAGCAATGTATCTTCAGGACTTTGATGCAATCATATATAGAATACAGAGCAATGTATCTTCAGGACTTTGATGCGATCAGGATATAGAATACAGAGTAATGTATCTTCAGGACTTTGATGCAATCAGGTCATAGAATACAGAGCAATGTATCTTCAGGACTTTGATGCAATCAGGTCATAGAATACAGAGCAATGTATCTTCAGGACTTTGATGCAATCAGGTCATAGAATACAGAGTAATGTATCTTCAGGACTTTGATGCAATCAGGATATAGAATACAGAGTAATGTATCTTCAGGACTTTGATGCAATCAGGATATAGAATACAGAGCAATGTATCTTCAGGACTTTGATGCAATCAGGATATAGAATACAGAGTAATGTATGTTCAGGACTTTGATGCAATCAGGATACAGAATACAGAACAATGTATCTTCAGGACTTTGATGCAATCAGGTCATAGAATACAGAACAATGTATCTTCAGGACTTTGATGCAATCAGGTCATAGAATACAGAACAATGTATCTTCAGGACTTTGATGCAATCAGGTCATAGAATACAGAACAATGTGTCTTCAGGACTTTGATGCAACCAGGTCATAGAATACAGAGCAATGTATCTTCAGGACTTTGATGCAACCAGGTCATAGAATACAGAACAATGTGTCTTCAGGACTCTGATGCAATCAGGTCATAGAATACAGAACAATGTATCTTCAGGACTTTGATGCAATCAGGATATAGAATACAGAACAATGTATCTTCAGGACTTTGATGCAATCAGGATATAGAATACAGAACAATGTATCTTCAGGACTTTGATGCAATCAGGTCATAGAATACAGAACAATGTATCTTCAGGACTTTGATGCAATCAGGATATAGAATACAGAACAATGTATCTTCAGGACTTTGATGCAATCAGGATATAGAATACAGAACAATGTATCTTCAGGACTTTGATGCAATCAGGATATAGAATACAGAACAATGTATCTTCAGGACTTTGATGCAATCAGGATATAGAATACAGAACAATGTATCTTCAGGACTTTGATGCAATCAGGATATAGAATACAGAACAATGAATCTTCAGGACTTTGATGCAATCAGGATATAGAATACAGAACAATGAATCTTCAGGACTTTGATGCAATCAGGATATAGAATACAGAGCAATGTATCTTCAGGACTTTGATGCAATCAGGATATAGAATACAGAGCAATGTATCTTCAGGACTTTGATGCAATCAGGTTATAGAATACAGAACAATGTATCTTCAGGACTTTGATGCAATCAGGTTATAGAATACAGAACAATGTATCTTCAGGACTCTGATGCAATCAGGTCATAGAATACAGAACAATGTATCTTCAGGACTTTGATGCAATCAGGATATAGAATACAGAACAATGTATCTTCAGGACTTTGATGCATTCAGGTTATAGAATACAGAGCAATGTATCTTCAGGACTTTGATGCATTCAGGTCATAGAATACAGAACAATGTATCATCAGGACTTTGATGCAATTAGGTTATAGAATACAGAACAATGTATCTTCAGGACTTTGATGCATTCAGGTTATAGAATACAGAGCAATGTATCTTCAGGACTTTGATGCATTCAGGTTATAGAATACAGAGCAATGTATCTTCAGGACTTTGATGCAATCAGGTTATAGAATACAGAACAATGTATCTTCTCCAATGAGAGAAATCAATTTTTGCTGTAAAACATAATATATTATAATCACAGTTCTTCAATGTGTGTAACAGATATGAAACTTTATGTGTATTTCAGGTAAACCATACATATGATTGCCATTGTCACATAATTATGTGTGTAACTGGTGGAACGTTTATATACGCTGTATGAGTGGATGTATGCACAGTATTGATTGTGTACCAGTAGGTGTGTGATAAATTATGTATATATGTGTAAATACAGAATTATATGGTCATTATTTTTTGTGGCATATTAGCATCCATATTTCTTATTATCAATCTATCTAAATAATTTCGCATGATAGATAGCCAACATGCATATACTATGCTTGATGTAACTCATGTGTGTATTTAAATGAATCCAGAAAAAAAAGCTATATCAAAATAAAGACAGACCAGATGAAGACCGCCGGCACACACAAGTCACTAAAAGACGGAGCCTGTTTCCAACTTAGACCCACACACGTCTGCACAGTAAGGTGCTGTACACATGTTCGTTCTTTAGTTCAGCGTCTTTTCACTATCAGTGATATTACACGTTAAAAATAAATAAAAAAGGGGGGGGGGGCGGCATGGGGGGAGGAAGGTAGTGGTGGTGGGGGGTGGGGCGGGAAGAGGAAAACAGAAAAAAGGTCAACTAGAAAACTACCGTAAAATGTATAACTAACATGCAATTACATTTAACAGTAACAATTCAATAATAATAATGATAATAATCAGAAACCATTAACACAATTCTGAAGTGCATTAAAGGAATGTAGAAATAGGGCTATGAACTAATGCCTGTGAAAGTTCGACCATAAGAACCTCGTCAGAAATAACTTTACATAAATCATCTGCAGAATTATTATTCTCTTTGAAATACTTGGGCAAGAAGGTACGTAACTGCTGGCAGTGAAACAAACAATGATGCAAGCTGAACTGCTTACCACATATGCATGTAACATTTTTACTATACTTTATCTTCAGCGCATCAAGTTTTATACGGAAGAAAGTAGAGGTTATTAATCTTGTATAGCAAGCTGATGGATTCGGTATCTTTTCTTTAATAATATTCTCGGGGAATAATGTTCCTTTTTGGTTTAAAACTTTAACTTCCATCGGTTATGAAATCGACCCCATGCTGATTTTTCTAACAAAGTGTATGTCTGTACAGTAAGGTGTTGTGTCGTTCTGTTGTCATGTCTGTGTCGTTCTGTTGTCATGTCTGTGTCGTTCTGTTGTCATGTCTGTGTCGTTCTGCTGTCATGTCTGTGTCGTTCTGTTGTCATGTCTGTGTCGTTCTGTTGTCATGTCTGTGTCGTTCTGCTGTCATGTCTGTGTCGTTCTGTTGTCATGTCTGTGTCGTTCTGCTGTCATGTCATGTGCCCTCAGCTATGTTGCTGTGTTTTAAGGGATGGCGCAAACGAAATTAATTATTTTTCCTATTCTTATTACTATCATTGTTGTTTTGGGGTTGTTGTTTTTTTTCTTTGTTTTTTTTTTAATTGTTGTTGTTGCTGTTAGTATCATTTGTTGTTTGTGGGTTGGTTGTTTTTTCTCTTTGCAAAACAAATTCTATTCTTTCAAAAGCACAGACATTGCAATATGAACATCTTAACAAATCCATGTATGACTCATGTGATATAGATCTACATGTCACTTTTATCAAAGCATCTTCCTTATTTCTAACCACATCAACACTAACAGTAGTTAAGGTCTAACAAACCTCACAGTTTTAAGACCGACAACCGCAGTCATTTCTTCCTGGTGTACAAGTACATCTGCGTATTATTTCTCTATCATTTTCCTCTGTTTGTGGGGGGCGGGGAGCAGAGGGGGGGGGGGGGGTTGTGTGTGTGTTGTTGTTGTTGTTTTTTGGTTTGTTTTTGTTGTTGTGGGTGTGTTTGTTTTTGTTTGTTTGTTTTTTTTGTTTTTGTTTTTTTTGTTTTTGTTTTTTTTCTTGTTTGGTTTTTTTATTTCGTGGCGGCGGGGGTTGGGGGTGGTGGTAATAGTATTATTAGTTTCATCACAGCATATAAGGCCTTTGCTCTTTGTGACTGCACAACAATCCTGGCACCCCAGACTACAGCACCAGAGCCATCGCATCGCCAGTTCTGGATGGCACACTACATTCCTGATTTTTTTTAATTTTTTTTTTTTTGGGGGGGGGGGGGAGGGGGGGGGGGGGGGCGGGGGGGGGGGGGAATGAAAGAGACAGATATCCAGGCCGCATGGTGTATTTCACGTTCCGCTTGTACTCTCTGATGCGTTACAGACTGAACAAGTCTTTCATTTCTCTATGTTACATTGTGAAATGATTGTGCTTTCCAATCTGATTCAAAAATAAATAAATGAATAAATGATAAGTGAATGAATGACTGAATAAACCAATGAATAAATAGAAAAATGAAATAAGAAATCAACTAGCAATCAATTAACTAGATATTTTAAGGATTAGTTAATGAATTGCTTGATTAATCAAGTAATCAACAAACTAATAACGCAATCAGATTTGATATTCTGAACATTGACTTCCATTTCGACTTTACCACAGGGAACAAGGCACTGACAGTAGCTGCCAGAAGTAAAAAAAAAAAGTGGGGGGGAGAGGGGGAGGCGGGTATTCTGGAACTGTCCGCTTTTAATTCAGTGCACGACCTTGCATGTGTAATTCTTGTTCCACACAGAAATAACGGTATGATGATGTTAAGAGGGTTTTTTTCGTGGTGTGTGTGTGTGTGTGTGTGTGTGTGTGTGTGGTCTTTTTTTTCTTTCAATGCAACACGTTTTTTGTTTGTTGTTTTTTTATGTTTCTTCTTGTGTTGCTTGTTGTTTTTTCCCGGGGGAGGGGGGGGGGGGGAGGAGGGGTTCCCGTTAATGAAACAAAAGTAAAAATCACCTGCTGTCATCTCCAGTGCTAACTTACATGGAAAAAATTGCACGAGCTGTGAGTTTGTTGTTCAAAGTGTCAACTGGCTTCCACCTGACTGACAGGCATGTACACTGCTCCTGTGTCTCCACTCTGTGTGTGTGTGTGTGTGTGTGTGTGTGTGTGTGTGTGTGTGTGTGTGTGTGTGTGCGTAACCCAACGCGCTTAGTCAGGCCTTGAGAGAGAAAAAAATATATATATATATAAGCTTACATAAATAAAGAAATAAATAGATAAATAATAATTATGATATTTAAAAAAGGTAGTAGTAATGAAAATAATAATAAAATAATAATGTGTGAGTGTCTGGCATGTGGGTGTGCGTGTATTCGCTGAGCGTGGTCCATGTATATTACTGTTTTATTTCAACCGTTTGTTTTCTTACCCATCTTTCGTTCTATTAAAATCTGATATATGAATTACATTTTTTAGATTATATATTTGTTGTTTTTATCTTGTTTTGCTATTTTGTTTTTTGATGTATGAATTACTTACCTGCTTGGTTTTTATGTTAATGCATAAATTACTTATTTGTTTGTTTGTCGTTTTATTGAATAAAGCATTTATTTGTTGAAGTTGTTGGATTATTTTATTTCGAGCTGTGTTAGTCAATGTTTTACACGGTATGTTCTCATGGCGTGGTCAGCATTGTGGTTTGGGCGTTGGTCAGCTAACTGTTAGCCCCATTTTCTTCTTCTTTTTTTTCTTAAAAAACAAACAAACAAAAAAAACAAAAAAAAACACACACACAGCAGACGCGGGATGGAGAAAATGGCCCAGTCTTCGTGATCTGACACCGCTAAAAACTGAAACTGAAAGAGTTCAGGTCATTGAAGAGGGTTGTGTTGGACAGAATTTAGAATAAAGCCTATAGCATCTGTTGCTGTCCACTGCTTATAATGCACTGATGCCATTTGACCAATATTATTTTTCTTCTCTTCTGTGTCACACACACACACACACACACACACACACACACACACACACACACACACACACACACACACACACACACACACACACACACACACACACACACATTTGCCGTGGAAAAAAAACTGAACGCGCTGTTCAATACTCAGAAAAAAATGCCAACAATCTTGACTGATTTAAATACGTGGTCACATGAAAAAAGGATCTAATTATTGCTCATTAACCTCTCTCTCTCTCTCTCTCTCTCTCTCTCTCTCTCTCTCTCTCTCTCGCTCTCTGTGAAAATGTCTGTTACTTTACGTATTTCTTTGTTTCCAAGATGGTAGCCATTATTTGCTAATAAAACGCGGAATTTTCATGTCGGTAAAGGTTATACTTAATGAATCATTTAAAAAATGTATTGATATATTTATTAATTTCCTATCAGATTTCATTTCAAAGAAACTATTGCAGTGGTACTTAGTTTTATTTACCTTGCTCATTTATGTCCCACGTTTAGTGGAATTCCGTGTGATATGTGACACAAAAATGAATAGATAGATAAATTAATAAATGAATAATAAATAAACGAATGAATAACGTTTAGTGGAATTCCGTGTGATATGTGACACAAAAATAAATAGATAGATTAATAAATGAATGAATAAATAAACGAATGAATAAATAGATGGATAGATTAATAAATGAATGAATAAATAAACGAATGAATAAATGACTAGATAAAGGAGCAAACTATCAAACAAACAGCACCGATAAATAGGCTGCTTGTGTGACTAACTAACTAAACATGATGACAAAGACCGGCTTTGGCTTTTCCTTTCTGTGAAAATATACTGTCAGCTAACATGACAGAACATACATGGATCGGGTTTCTGGCTTCGGTTGGGGTTTTTGGTTTTTTGTTTTTTTGTTTGTTTTTTGTTGTTGTTTTTTTGTTTTTTGTTTTGTTTTGTTTTGTTTTTGTTTGTTTTTTTTTGTTTTTTTGTTTTTGTTTGTTTTTCTTTTGTTTTTCTTTTGTGTGTGTGTGTGTTGTTGTTGTTGTTGTTGTTGTTGTTGCTGTTATTGTGGAAAACATGTATAACAAACAATACAGTTTGCTTCACTTGACAACACTGCGGTCACATATTCTCTCTTCTCTGTGCTGTGCGCGCGCGCGCACACACACACACACACACACACACACACACACACACAGTAGCAGTAGCAGCAGCAGCAGCAGTGGTAGTAGTAGTAGTAAGAAGAAGAAGAAGAGGAGGAGGAGAAATCAAATTAACAATAATAGTAATAGTAATATTATTATTATTATTATTATTATAATATTAATATGATTAATGATAATAATGACAATGGTAATAACAGTGATGACAAGAAGAAGAAGAAGGATGAAGACGATGAAGGTGAACAAAAACAAAGGAAAAGACTCACCCTAGGATGATATCAGCAATTCCTGTTGTTTTTTTCTCTGCCACCACCAGCCTTGTAGTGCAGAGAGTGTTGCGTTGTGTTGTTCCGTCACGGACGTCTTAATGTTGCTGTAGTTGTCGTTGTTACTGTTGGTGTTGTCTGTTTATTCCACGGCACCTTGATCGCTGGTCAACTATCAGACGACCACTCACATTGACCACTGAGCTGACCACTCACAATGACCACTGAGCTGACCACTCACAATGACCACTGAAGTCACAGACGGACCAAGTCCCACGCCTCACAAGCAGAAGACAGATGTTCAAGGCCTAGAAGGCAGCAGCAGCACTGGGCGGTCCGGGTGTGTGTGTCCTGTCAACAACAAATAACCGCGGGCATGTGTCCTGTCAACAACACATATAGCGGGCCTGTGTCCTGTCAACAACACATAATAGCGGGCCTGTGTCCTGTCAACAACACATAATAGCGGGCCTGTGTCCTGTCAACAACATATAATAGCGGGCCTGTGTCCTGTCAACAACAAATAATAGCGGGCATGTGTCCTGTCAACAACACATAATAGCGGGCCTGTGTCCTGTCAACAACATATAATAGCGGGCCTGTGTCCTGTCAACAACATATAACAGCGGGCCTGTGTCCTGTCAACAACATATAATAGCGGGCCTGTGTCCTGTCAACAACAAATAACCGCGGGCATGTGTCCTGTCAACAACACATAATAGCGGGCCTGTGTCCTGTCAACAACACGTAATAGCGGGCCTGTGTAGCGGGCCTGTGTCCTGTCAACAACACATAATAGCGGGCATGTGTTCTGTCAACAACACATAATAGCGGGCATGTGTCCTGTCCGTTGGTCCGGCTCGCCAATGACCAAGACACGTGTTGATCTGTTAGCCTGGTCGGTACAGCCTGGAATCCTGGGGGACAGTGCTGTTTCTAGAAGGTCTTCTGCCACTGAACCAAGGGATACACGCTGCCGTGGTCAGTAGCAGTGTCTTCTGGCACTTCTGTGTTGTCTTCTGGCACTTCTGTGATGTCTCCTGGCACTTCTGTGTTGTCTTCTGGCACTTCTGTGTTGTCTTCTGGCACTTCTGTGTTGTCTTCTGGCACTGCCGGGGGTGTGGGTGGGGGAGGGGCAGTGCTTGTTCCGTGACAGGTCAGTCAGGGTCACTCACCTGTGGATGTTGTGCCGGACAGTCAACGCAAGGCAACGGTGTCACGGCTACTTGGTAACTGAGCCTACGCGTCACGGTTGGTAAGCCTACACTGTACGTCACGCTGAACAATAACTACAGCACGTGGGCTGTAGTCTCTTTGTAGTGACGTGTTGTCAGGCACTGTGTTCGTCACGGCGCCAGGCAGTGTGCCGCTGTCAGCCAGCATGGACAGCAGTAGACGCCGTGGGTTCCTCTCTCTCCCTCTCTCTCCCTCTCTCTCCTCCCTGGCCTCCTGTCTGTCTGTCTGTCTGTCTGTCAGTGCTGATTCCCAGGCACCGCACTCCTCTCTCTGCCTGTCCCAGTGCCTTGCAGGCTGGGCCACTCACTCACTACCAAACCAACTTACAACGACTCAACGCGCAGGCGATCAAGTGCGACTGTGCATATCCGCCCGCTCCGCCACGCCACAAGCAAGTGATTTTCAGGGCTCTGGTTGCCCCGGGCGACGCCTTGTTCTCTCTGGCACTGACGGCGTTTCATGGGCATCGTGTGGCTGGGGGGGAGTGACCACACCCCTCTCTCCCTCTCCTCCTCCTCCTTCAATCAGGGTCAGGCTTGGTCGCCCGTCGCTCGCGCTGTTTTCTTGTCTCAATTTGCTGGCCCGGCCTTACCTCCCCTGCCTGTCTCTCACGCTCTCCGCCAAGAGCCTGCACGCGCCTCCCCGGCCTCTCATTGGTCCGTTCCCCAGTCCGCATGTCCATCACCTCCCGTCACAGACCACGCCCTCCTCACGCTGTGTCCCAAATTAGCCAATGGGCGAGAGAGCGATGGGGGAGGGGAGCGGCGGAGAGAGGAGGAGGGTGGGTGGGGAGCAGGGCGAAGAAGCCGAGCGCAGAAGGCGATTGGTCGTGAAAGTGACGCGTGTAGCCAGTGCTGTGCCGCTGAATTATGACGTCCACAGTGACACCTCGTGTCTTCTCCACTGCTCTCCATCTCTCTCCCGTTACCGTCAGTCCGGGCCGTGTCAGACAAAGGGAACCGACAAAGAGAACGAGGGATTTTCTTATGTTTTTTAACGGGAAAGGTATAAGTTTTTGTTTGTTTGTTTTTTTTTTGTTTTTTTTTTTTCGTATCTTCTTAAAGGGAAAATTGATCACTGAGGAGAGAAAGGATATTTGTTTTCTTCCCAGCTTAATGCTAGCCATGGACCATTAATTCTCACAAAGCGAGCACAAGAGATGTTGGATCATTTGCAACGGGCGTGTCAGAAAAATGGGTTCAGGAGTGTGGGGGGGGGACGTTGGGGGGCGGGGGGCGAGGAGGAATGAGAAATGGTGGGGGAGAGAAGGAGAGAGGAGGGACATTGCACAGCTGTGGTGCCACAGACATGGAAACCCCTCAGTCTCTGCTGTAACCAGGTAACCAACTGTTTGGTGAATCACTTGCTCCTTTATCTTCAGTTTGGTAACCGACAAAAAAATGTTACCCTTCTTTTCATTTTTCGTACTTCACATGTTGGAACTAAAAATTAATATGCACCTTCTGACTTCTCCTTTCTCTTTCCTCAGCTTGTCATCGTTATTGTAACGAAAATCATCTGTGTAGAATTAACAACAGGAATTATTACACAACTTTTTTTTTGGGGGGGGTGGGGGGAGGGGGGGGGAGTGAAGATGTCATGTGAAGCACTAAACAAAAAAAAGGTGAAGAATTATTAAAAAAAAATAAAATAAAATAAAAAAAAGCGGGTGTTCCATGACCTGCATGCAACTGAGGCCACAAAAAAAAGAATTTTTTTTAATCTTAGTAAATTTAACACTAAGCGTGAATTATAAAAGAACGTAACAAAACTTATTTCTTGTCAAATCAATAGCAACGATGAATTGTAACACAAAAAATACTTACATCTGTTAAATTAGCAACAAAATGGGTTTTAACCAAACAAAAATATCCTTATAGAACTGAATGAACAAACAAAAATGTGTCGTTTTAAAACCACCATTACATACATGCTTAGAGAAAAAGAAGGTTAAGTCCATTGAGACAGCAGTTGTTGTTATTAACATGTAGTGCGCTTTTTTCTTCTTCTTTTTCTTTTGTGGTCTTTTCCTTCTCTTTTTTTTTCTCCCTTTTAAAAAAAACATTCTTCTGGGGTTTTTTAATACACGAATACTATGGTGGTGATGAAATCGTGGTGCAGCCCTTGAAATGATAACACACACAGTTATGAACAGGCCTCCAGTCTCTGGTCCACACAGTTATGAACAGGCCTCCAGTCTCTGGTCCACACAGTTATGAACAGGCCTTCACCAGTCTCTGGTCCACACAGTTATGAACAGGCCTCCACCAGTCTCTGGTACAGACAGTTATGAACAGACCTCCAGTCTCTGGTCCACACAGTTATGAACAGGGCTCCACCAGTCTCTGGTCCACACAGTTATGAACAGGCCACCAGTCTCTGGTCCACACAGTTATGAACAGGCCTCCACCAGTCTCTGGTCCACACAGTTATGAACAGGCCTCCACCAGTCTCTGGTCCACACAGTTATGAACAGGCCTCCAGTCTCTGGTCCACACAGTTATGAACAGGCCTCCACCAGTCTCTGGTCCACACAGTTATGAACAGGCCTCCAGTCTCTGGTCCACACAGTTATGAACAGGCCTCCAGTCTCTGGTCCACACAGTTATGAACAGGCCTCCAGTCTCTGGTCCACACAGTTATGAACAGGCCTCCACCAGTCTCGGGTCCACACAGTTATGAACAGGGCTCCACCAGTCTCTGGTCCACACAGTTATGAACAGGCCTCCAGTCTCTGGTCCACACAGTTATGAACAGGCCTCCACCAGTCTCTGGTCCACACAGTTATGAACAGGCCTCCAGTCTCTGGTCCACACAGTTATGAACAGGCCTCCAGTCTCGGGTCCACACAGTTATGAACAGGCCTCCAGTCTCTGGTCCACACAGTTATGAACAGGCCTCCAGTCTCTGGTCACACAGTTATGAACAGGCCTCCAGTCTCTGGTCCACACAGTTATGAACAGGCCTCTACCAGTCTCGGGTCCACACAGTTATGAACAGGCCTCCAGTCTCTGGTCCACACAGTTATGAACAGGCCTCCAGTCTCTGGTCCACACAGTTATGAACAGGCCTCCAGTCTCTGGTCCACACAGTTATGTCGTGGGTGGTGATTGGTCGTATCTGGTGTGGTCTGTCCGTCTGTCTGTCTGTCTGTCTGTCTGCCTGGCTTTAGCCCTTTATCCCCTCTCTCTCTCTCTCTCTCTCTCTCTCTCTCTCTCTCTCTCTCTCTATATATATATATATATATATATATATATATATATATTAGGCTTGTATCCTCACTCTGTCTGTCCGTCTCTCTGTCTCTGTCTGTCTGTCTCTATATTAGGCCTGTATCCTCACTCTGTCTGTCTGTCTGTCTGTCTCTGTCTGTCTGTCTCTATATTAGGCCTGTATCCTCACTCTGTCTGTCTGTCTCTGTCTGTCTGTCTGTCTCTATATTGGGCCTGTATCCCCACTCTGTCTGTCTGTCTCTGTCTGTCTGTCTGTCTCTATATTAGGCCTGTATCCCCACTCTGTCTCTCTGTCTCTATATTAGGCCTGTATCCCCACTCTGTCTGTCTCTATATTAGGCCTGTATCCCCACTCTGTCTGTCTGTCTCTATATTAGGCCTGTATCCCCACTCTGTCTCTCTGTCTCTATATTGGGCCTGTATCCCCACTCTGTCTGTCTCTATATTGGGCCTGTATCCCCACTCTGTCTCTCTGTCTCTATATTGGGCCTGTATCCCCACTCTGTCTGTCTCTATATTGGGCCTGTATCCCCACTCTGTCTCTCTGTCTCTATATTGGGCCTGTATCCCCACTCTGTCTCTCTGTCTCTATATTGGGCCTGTATCCCCACTCTGTCTGTCTCTATATTAGGCCTGTATCCTCACTCTGTCTCTCTGTCTCTGTCTCTCTGTCTCTATATTAGGCCTGTATCCTCACTCTGTCTCTCTGTCTCTGTCTCTCTGTCTCTATATTAGGCCTGTATCCTCACTCTGTCTGTCTGTATCTCTGTCTCTGTCTGTCTGTCTCTATATTAGGCCTGTATCCTCACTCTGTCTGTCTGTCTCTTTCTTTCTGTCTCTATATTAGGCCTGTATCCTCACTCTGTCTGTCTGTCTGTGTGTCTCTGTCTGTCTCTGTCTGTGTGTCTCTATATTAGGCCTGTATCATCACTCTGTCTGTCTGTGTGTCTCTGTCTGTGTGTCTCTATATTAGGCCTGTATCCCCACTCTGTCTGTGTGTCTCTATATTAGGCCTGTATCCCCACTCTGTCTGTGTGTCTCTATATTAGGCCTGTATCCTCACTCTGTCTGTCTGTCTCTATATTAGGCCTGTATCCTCACTCTGTCTGTATCTATATTAGGCCTGTATCCCCACTCTGTCTGTGTGTCTCTATATTAGGCCTGTATCACCACTCTGTCTGTGTGTCTCTGTCTGTGTGTCTCTATATTAGGCCTGTATCCCCACCCTCTTCGTGTCGGGAAGCAGAAACAATGGACGTCACTTGGAACTTGGAGAATTGACAGAAGTGATTTTTTTCTGTTTGTGTTTCTGTTTTGGTTTTTGGTTTTATTTCCATGTCGTATGCCGTGTTGTGCTGCGTTGTGCTGTGCTGTGATGTGATGTGCTGTGCTGTGCTGTGCTGTGCTGTGCTGTGCTGTGCTGTGCTGTGCTGTGCTGTGTTGTGTTGTGTTTTGTTGTGCTGTGTTGTTCTGTGCTGTGTTGTGATGTGCTGTGTTGTGCTGTGCTGTGATGTGATGTGATGTGCTGTGCTGTGCTGCGCTGTGTTGTGTTGTGCTGCGTTGTAGCATGTTGTGCTGTGTTGTGATTGCTGCGGGGGGGGGGGGGGGGGGTGTTGTGTTGTGCCGTGTTGTGTTGTGCTGTGCTGTGCTGTCTTGCTGTGCTGTGCTGTGCTGTGCTGTGCTGTTGTACTGGCTGTTCTGTGTTGTGCCGTGTTGGGTTGTGGTGTGTTATGTTGTGCTGTGCTGTGCTGTGTTGTGCTGTGTTGTGCTGTGCTGTATTGTGCTGTGTTGTGCTGTGCTGTGTTGTGCTGTTCTGTTCTGTGCTGTGCTGTATTGTGCTGTATTGTGTTGTGCTGTATTGTGCTGTGTTGTGCTGTGTTGTGTTGTGCTGTATTGTGCTGTGCTGTGTTGTGCTGTGCTGTGTTGTGTTGTGCTGTATTGTGCTGTGTTGTGTTGTGCTGTATTGTGCTGTGTTGTGTTGTGCTGTATTGTGCTGTGTTGTGTTGTGCTGTATTGTGCTGTGTTGTGTTGTGCTGTATTGTGCTGTGTTGTGTTGTGTTGTGTTGTGCTGTGTTGTGTTGTGCTGTATTGTGCTGTGTTGTGTTGTGCTGTGCTGTGTTGTGTTGTGTTGTGCTGTATTGTGCTGTCTTGTGTTGTGTTGTGTTGTGTTGTATTGTGCTGTGTTGTATTGTGCTGTGTTGTGCTGTGCTGTGTTGTGCTGTGCTGTATTGTGCTGTGTTGTGTTGTGCTGTGTTGTATTGTGCTGTATTGTGCTGTATTGTGCTGTGTTGTGTTGTGCTGTGTTGTGTTGTGCTGTATTGTGCTGTATTGTGCTGTGCTGTGTTGTGCTGTGTTGTGTTGTGCTGTGTTGTGTTGTGCTGTATTGTGCTGTATTGTGCTGTGCTGTGTTGTGCTGTGTTGTGTTGTGCTGTATTGTGCTGTATTGTGCTGTGTTGTGTTGTGCTGTATTGTGCTGTGTTGTGTTGTGCTGTATTGTGCTGTATTGTGCTGTGCTGTGCTGTGTTGTGTTGTGCTGTATTGTGCTGTATTGTGCTGTGTTGTACTGTGCTGTGTTGTGCTGTGCTGTGCTGTGCTGTGCTGTGCTGTGTTGTGTTGTGTTTTGTTGTGCTGTGTTGTTCTGTGCTGTGTTGTGATGTGCTGCGTTGTGCTGTGCTGTGATGTGATGTGATGTGCTGTGCTGTGCTGCGCTGTGTTGTGTTGTGCTGCGTTGTAGCATGTTGTGCTGTGTTGTGATTGCTGCGGGGGGGGGGGGGGGGTGGGGGGGGGGGGTTGTGTTGTGCCGTGTTGTGTTGTGCTGTGCTGTGCTGTGCTGTCTTGCTGTGCTGTGCTGTGCTGTGCTGTGCTGTGCTGTGCTGTGCTGTTGTACTGGCTGTTCTGTGTTGTGCCGTGTTGGGTTGTGGTGTGTTATGTTGTGCTGTGCTGTGCTGTGTTGTGCTGTGTTGTGCTGTGCTGTATTGTGCTGTGTTGTGCTGTGCTGTGTTGTGCTGTTCTGTTCTGTGCTGTGCTGTATTGTGCTGTGTTGTGTTGTGCTGTATTGTGCTGTGTTGTGCTGTGTTGTGTTGTGCTGTATTGTGCTGTATTGTGCTGTGTTGTGTTGTGCTGTGTTGTGTTGTGCTGTATTGTGCTGTATTGTGCTGTGCTGTGTTGTGCTGTGTTGTGTTGTGCTGTGTTGTGTTGTGCTGTATTGTGCTGTATTGTGCTGTGCTGTGTTGTGCTGTGTTGTGTTGTGCTGTATTGTGCTGTATTGTGCTGTGTTGTGTTGTGCTGTATTGTGCTGTGTTGTGTTGTGCTGTATTGTGCTGTATTGTGCTGTGCTGTGCTGTGTTGTGTTGTGCTGTATTGTGCTGTATTGTGCTGTGTTGTACTGTGCTGTGTTGTGCTGTGCTGTGCTGTGCTGTGCTGTGCTGTGTTGTGTTGTGTTTTGTTGTGCTGTGTTGTTCTGTGCTGTGTTGTGATGTGCTGCGTTGTGCTGTGCTGTGATGTGATGTGATGTGCTGTGCTGTGCTGCGCTGTGTTGTGTTGTGCTGCGTTGTAGCATGTTGTGCTGTGTTGTGATTGCTGCGGGGGGGGGGGGGGGTGGGGGGGGGGGGTTGTGTTGTGCCGTGTTGTGTTGTGCTGTGCTGTGCTGTGCTGTCTTGCTGTGCTGTGCTGTGCTGTGCTGTGCTGTGCTGTGCTGTGCTGTGCTGTTGTACTGGCTGTTCTGTGTTGTGCCGTGTTGGGTTGTGGTGTGTTATGTTGTGCTGTGCTGTGCTGTGTTGTGCTGTGTTGTGCTGTGCTGTATTGTGCTGTGTTGTGCTGTGCTGTGTTGTGCTGTTCTGTTCTGTGCTGTGCTGTATTGTGCTGTGTTGTGTTGTGCTGTATTGTGCTGTGTTGTGCTGTGTTGTGTTGTGCTGTATTGTGCTGTGCTGTGTTGTGCTGTGCTGTGTTGTGTTGTGCTGTATTGTGCTGTGTTGTGTTGTGCTGTATTGTGCTGTGTTGTGTTGTGCTGT
>NC_134879.1:58931309-58938809 GCF_041734735.1 Babylonia areolata | reverse complement strand
ACCCGACATCACCCCTGACGGGCCTCCCACCCGACATCACCCCTGACGGACCTCCCACCCGACATCACCCCTGACGGGCCTCCCACCCGACAGACATCACCCCTGACGGACCTCCCACCCGACAGACATCACCCCTGACGGACCTCCCACCCGACAGACATCACCCCTGACGGACCTCCCACCCGACATCACCCCTGACGGACCTCCCACCCGACAGACATCACCCCTGACGGACCTCCCACCCGACATCACCCCTGACGGACCTCCCACCAGACATCACCCCTGACGGGCCTCCCACCCGACATCACCCCTGACGGACCTCCCACCCGACATCACCCCTGACGGACCTCCCACCCGACAGACATCACCCCTGACGGACCTCCCAACCGACATCACCCCTGACGGGCCTCCCACCAGACAGACACCACCCCTGACGGGCCTCCCACCCGACAGACATCACCCCTGACGGACCTCCCACCCGACAGACATCACCCCTGACGGACCTCCCACCCGACATCACCCCTGACGGACCTCCCACCCGACATCACCCCTGACGGACCTCCCACCCGACAGACATCACCCCTGACGGGCCTCCCACCCGACAGACACCACCCCTGACGGGCCTCCCAACCGACATCACCCCTGACGGACCTCCCACCCGACAGACACCACCCCCTGACGGACCTCCCACCCGACAGACATCACCCCTGACGGACCTCCCACCCGACAGACATCACCCCTGACGGACCTCCCACCCGACAGACACCACCCCTGACGGGCCTCCCACCTGACAGACACCACCCCTGACGGGCCTCCCACCCGAAAGACACCACCCCCTGACGGACCTCCCACCCGACAGACACCACCCCTGACGGACCTCCCACCCGACAGACACCACCCCCTGACGGACCTCCCACCCGACAGACATCACCCCTGACGGACCTCCCACCCGACAGACATCACCCCTGACGGACCTCCCACCCGACAGACACCACCCCTGACGGACCTCCCACCCGACAGACATCACCCCTGACGGACCTCCCACCCGACAGACATCACCCCTGACGGTCTCCCACCCGACAGACACCACCCCTGACGGGCCTCCCACCTGACAGACATCCAGGACTGACCCCTGGAACAACTTGACCTTCACTGAACCCAGCCCCCAACAACCTGACCTTTGGGGCTTTGGGCCATTAGGTCGTCACTCACCCTGCGTTGGAAACGGAATACATGCTTTGTATCATCACGCGAAACTTGAAAGAAGCATTGGAACGAGTGTGTGTGTGTGTGTGTGTGTGTGTGTGACGGAACGGGGGCTGGGGAAGGGGAGGGAGCGAGGAGGGAAGGGGGGAGGGGCGACATGGAGAGAGATGGATGGATGGATGGATGACTACAAACCGCTGTTTGATGGTGGTGACGCCACATCAGCCAATTGTGCAAACAGTGGCCAGCGGAGCGTGGTGAGAGCCAATGAAGCAGATCGCGGCGCGGCCCAATGGGCTGGAAACAGACAGCCCTCAGATTAGCATCAACAACAACTCTACCCGGCTCTCTGACTGCCTCTCTCCCTTACCGCTAGCTGCCTAGCCACCAACACCGTCAACACCAGTGGCCCAGTGGTTGAGGCAGCCAGCCGAGCAGGCAGTACTGTACCGCTGGGGTTCCATCCCCACCTCTTTGTTTTGTGTTAATCTGCCGCCCGCCCCCCCCCCCCCCCCCCCCCCCCACATCATACCACACCCCCGTTCAGCCAGAACACAGCATGTGGAAACCTCACAAGGAGACAACATAGAGCACACACATTGTCAGTTTCCCTTTCAAGGTGACGTCACAAAGTGTGCACGTTGATCCATACACGGCTCACAACTTCCGCTGTGTTTTCTTTGATAACAGATAAATAGATAAATAAATAATGATCATGATCATTAGTGGCGGGTTTAACGACCCACTGGCGACCAGCCGATCAACTTGGTGGTGGTGTGGTCAGTTCTGTGATGGGTGGTGTGGTCAGTTCTGTGATGGGTGGTGTGGTCAGTTCTGTGATGGGTGGTGTGGTGTGTTCTGTGATGGGTGGTGTGGTCTGTTCTGTGATGGGTGGTGTGGTCTGTGGTGTGGTCAGTTCTGTGATGGGTGGTGTGGTCAGTTCTGTGATGGGTGGTGTGGTGTGTTCTGTGATGGGTGGTGTGGTGTGTTCTGTGATGGGTGGTGTGGTCAGTTCTGTGATGGGTGGTGTGGTCTGTTCTGTGATGGGTGGTGTGGTCTGTTCTGTGATGGGTGGTGTGGTCTGGGTGGTGTGGTCTGTTCTGTGATGGGTGGTGTGGTCTGTTCTGTGATGGGTGGTGTGGTCTGTTCTGTGATGGGTGGTGTGGTCTGTTCTGTGATGGGTGGTGTGGTCAGTGGTGTGGTCAGTTCTGTGATGGGTGGTGTGGTCAGTTCTGTGATGGGTGGTGTGGTGTGTTCTGTGATGGGTGGTGTGGTGTGTTCTGTGATGGGTGGTGTGGTCTGTTCTGTGATGGGTGGTGTGGTGTGTTCTGTGATGGGTGGTGTGGTCAGTTCTGTGATGGGTGGTGTGGTCAGTTCTGTGATGGGTGGTGTGGTCAGTGCTGTGATGGGTGGTGTGGTCAGTGCTGTGATGGGTGGTGTGGTCAGTTCTGTGATGGGTGGTGTGGTCTGGGTCGTGTGGTGTGTTCTGTGATGGGTGGTGTGGTGTGTTCTGTGATGGGTGGTGTGGTCTGTGGTGTGGTCAGTTCTGTGATGGGTGGTGTGGTCTGTTCTGTGATGGGTGGTGTGGTCTGTTCTGTGATGGGTGGTGTGGTCTGTTCTGTGATGGGTGGTGTGGTCTGTTCTGTGATGGGTGGTGTGGTGTGTTCTGTGATGGGTGGTGTGGTCTGTTCTGTGATGGGTGGTGTGGTGTGTTCTGTGATGGGTGGTGTGGTGTGTTCTGTGATGGGTGGTGTGGTCTGTGGTGTGGTCAGTTCTGTGATGGGTGGTGTGGTCTGTTCTGTGATGGGTGGTGTGGTCTGTGGTGTGGTCTGTTCTGTGATGGGTGGTGTGGTCAGTTCTGTGATGGGTGGTGTGGTCTGTGGTGTGGTCTGTTCTGTGATGGGTGGTGTGGTGTGTTCTGTGATGGGTGGTGTGGTCAGTGCTGTGATGGGTGGTGTGGTATGTGGTGTGGTCAGTTCTGTGATGGGTGGTGTGGTCAGTTCTGTGATGGGTGGTGTGGTCTGTTCTGTGATGGGTGGTGTGGTCTGTTCTGTGATGGGTGGTGTGGTCAGTTCTGTGATGGGTGGTGTGGTCAGTTCTGTGATGGGTGGTGTGGTGTGTTCTGTGATGGGTGGTGTGGTCTGTTCTGTGATGGGTGGTGTGGTCAGTTCTGTGATGGGTGGTGTGGTCAGTTCTGTGATGGGTGGTGTGGTGTGTTCTGTGATGGGTGGTGTGGTCTGTTCTGTGATGGGTGGTGTGGTCTGTGGTGTGGTCAGTTCTGTGATGGGTGGTGTGGTCAGTTCTGTGATGGGTGGTGTGGTCAGTTCTGTGATGGGTGGTGTGGTCAGTTCTGTGATGGGTGGTGTGGTGTGTTCTGTGATGGGTGGTGTGGTCAGTTCTGTGATGGGTGGTGTGGTCAGTTCTGTGATGGGTGGTGTGGTCAGTTCTGTGATGGGTCGTGTGGTCAGTTCTGTGATGGGTCGTGTGGTCTGGGCGTTAGTCCTGAATGAATGGATGAAATACGATATTATATGATACAATTTAATGATAATAATAATAATAATGATGATGATGATGATGGTGATGATGAACAAAATGATAAATAATATATATATATATATATATATATATATATATATATATATATATATATATATAACACAAATAGATAAAGGGAGGCAAAGGTGTGAGCCAGGTGGTGGTCAGTGGTGATGTCAGCAGCAGGCCTGAAGAGAGAAGACACAATGTCAAAAGGTAGGATAAGGAGTGTGTGCTGTTGGTGCGGGCAGTTCCGCCATATATCTCACCACAGCCAGAAGTAAAAAGAACACAAAAAAGCAAAAATATTTGTTTCATTAACATAGTACAGCAGCAACAACAACAACATTAACAACAGCAACAACATTAGCAACAACAACAACATTAGCAACAACAACAACATTAGCAACAACAACAACGACGGAATTGGCGACTCTGCCCTCGTTGTGACCAGACTGGTGAACTCATAAAAAAAGAGCACACACACAGAATAATGTTGAAAATGGCAGACATGACGCAGCAACAACGACAACAACGACGACGATGACAACACTGCCAACAGGCAAATAACTTTCCCTGGCCGGGATGAAAATCACAGAAATGGACGAACACTGGGAAGTTCCAGACCCAAGGGAGGTAACTGGAGCGGGGGAGGGGGTGGGGTAGAATATAACGAAGTAATAATAATAACAACAACAATAATAATAATAATAATAATAATAATAATAATATAATGAAACAAATAGATGAATAAATAAATAGATAACAACAACAACAACAACAATAATAATAATAATAATAATAATAATAATAATAATAATAATAATAATAATAATGAACAAATAGATGAATAAATAAATGAATAAATAGATATGTTAATTAATTGATAAATAATATAAAAAAATTAAAAAACCCAAAGGAGCTGAAAGGCCGAACCACGAGGGGAAGAGAGACCACACAGACAATAAAATACCTACATGTCAAAAATAAAATAGAATGAACAAAATTCAAAAAAAAAAGAAGAAGAAGCAGAAGAAAAATGACATCATCGTAAAAGTGACAGAAAAGAGAATGTCTACACAGCTACCAACTTGTATGGATCAAATAACATACATTGGCAACATTTCATAAGTTAGTATGATTATGGTTTACCAGTCGTCTCACGAGTAAGTTTTATGTTGGTGTTGGGGCACTTTACATCTAGCTGTGAACTGGTTCTGCTGAGTCCTGTATGACGCTTACGTACTTTGTAATTGATGAGTTCCAATTAAAGACACAATTTTGTTTGAACCAGAAGATGACATTTCCAGCACAGATTATCTGGATCCACTCATGGCAGCTCCCACAGGTAGGGACAACAAAGTCTGTTTCTTTTTTAATGAAATGTCATCAGTTTGGTTAACACATTCACCTTCATGCAGAAAACTTTATGGTCATGTAGAAATTATGAACAGCAGAACAACAAGCTGACTGTTTACTTCGGGTGGTTTTTGTTGCTGTTATTGTTCTGTCTTTGAATTTTATTGATATTACTCTCTCTCTTCTCTCCCTCTCTCTTTCTCTTCCCCCCCCCCCCCCCTCTCTCTCTCTCTCTCTCTCTCTCTCTCTCTCTCTCTTGTTTCTTTTATTATTATTTTTTTTATTGGAAGAAACGTAGACCTTTCGAAGCAAACATTCTCCCATAGATTTCTGTTCTTGCCGGTTGAAGACAAGCCGAGGAGATAGGAAACCGTGGGGAGGGGGGAGGGGGGGTATGGGGGAGGAGAAAGTAGCTGGGGGGTGGGGGAGGGGGAAGGGGGAAGAAAATAGCTGCGGAGGGAGGGGACAGGGTGGGGGGTTGGAGGGGGGGGGGGAGAGTAGCTTGGATTCAGGCAGTCGACGTGCGCGGGTTGTTTGACATTCCCACACACTGCATTTCGCTGATTGGCTTTCAGTCTGGCCAAACCTCCACCCCCAATGTTTTTTCTGCCTTCATTACGAACACACACCCATGGCGTGCATGTAGGACAGACAGAGTGAGGGGGGAAGGCGCGGGGGGCTGGGGGGAGGGGGGGAGGGGGGAGATCCCAGAACAGTTCTGTATCTATGTGGGTAATTGATATAGCTCACTGTAACTCTGTATCTATGTGGGTAATAGATATAGCTCACTGTAACTCTGTATCTATGTGGGTAATAGATATAGCTCACTGTAACTCTGTATCTATGTGGGTAATAGATATAGCTCACTGTAACTCTGTATCTATGTGGGTAATAGATATAGGTAAATGTATTTCGGTATCTATGGTGGGTAATAGATATAGGTAACTGTAACTCTGTATCTATGTGGGTAATAGATATAGCTCACTGTAACTCTGTATCTATGTAGGTAATAGATATAGCTCACTGTAACTCTGTATCTATGTAGGTAATAGATATAGCTCACTGTAACTCTGTATCTATGTGGGTAATAGATATAGCTCACTGTAACTCTGTATCTATGTGGGTAATAGATATAGGTAAATGTAACTCTGTATCTATGTGGGTAATAGATATAGCTCACTGTAACTCTGTATCTATGTGGGTAATAGATATAGCTCACTGTAACTCTGTATCTATGTGGGTAATAGATATAGCTCACTGTAACTCTGTATCTATGTGGGTAATAGATATAGCTCACTGTAACTCTGTATCTATGTGGGTAATAGATATAGCTCACTGTAACTCTGTATCTATGTGGGTAATTGATATAGGTAACTGTAACTCTGTATCTATGTGGGTAATAGATATAGCTCACTGTAACTCTGTATCTATGTGGGTAATAGATATAGCTCACTGTAACTCTGTATCTATGTGGGTAATAGATATAGCTCACTGTAACTCTGTATCTATGTGGGTAATTGATATAGGTAACTGTAACTCTGTATCTATGTGGGTAATAGATATAGCTCACTGTAACTCTGTATCTATTGGGTAATAGATATAGCTCACTGTAACTCTGTATCTATTGGGTAATAGATATAGCTCACTGTAACTCTGTATCTATTGGGTAATAGATATAGCTCACTGTAACTCTGTATCTATGTGGGTAATAGATATAGGTAACTGTAACTCTTTATCTATGTGGGTAATAGATATAGGTAAATGTATTTCGGTATCTATGGTGGGTAATAGATATAGGTCACTGTAACTCTGTATCTATGTGGGTAATTGATATAGGTAACTGTAACTCTGTATCTATGTGGGTAATAGATATCGGCAGGTAACTGTGTCAGTCTGTATCTCTGTGGGTAATACATAGGTAACTGTGTCAGTCTGTATCTATGTGGGTAATACATAGGTAACTGTGTCAGTCTGTATCTATGTGGGTAATACATAGGTAACTGTGTCAGTCTGTATCTATATGGGTAATAGATAGGTAACTGTGTCAGTCTGTATCTATGTGGGTAATAGATAGGTAACTGTGTCAGTCTGTATCTATATGGGTAATAGATAGGTAACTGTGTCAGTCTGTATCTATGTTGGTAATAGATAGGTAACTGTGTCAGTCTGTGTCAGTCTGTATCTATGTGGGTAATAGATAGGTAACTGTGTCAGTCTTTATCTATGTGGGTAATACATAGGTAACTGTGTCAGTCTGTATCTATATGGGCAATAGATAGGTAACTGTGTCAGTCTGTATCTATGTGGGTAATAGATACGTAACTGTGTCAGTCTGTGTCAGTCTTTATCTATGTTGGTAATAGATATCGGTAGGTAACTATGTATTTTCTACGTGTG
>NC_134879.1:58748809-58926309 GCF_041734735.1 Babylonia areolata | reverse complement strand
TACACAGTGATCTTTCTGTGTGTCCAGTGCTCTACACAGTGATCTTTCTGTGTGTCCAGGGCTCTACACAGTGACCTTTCTGTGTGTCCAGTGCTCTACACAGTGACCTTTCTGTGTGTCCAGTGCTCTACACAGTGACCTTTCTGTGTGTCCAGTGCTCTACACAGTGATCTTTCTGTGTGTCCAGTGCTCGGCACAGTGATCTTTCTGTGTGTCCAGGGCTCTACACAGTGATCTTTCTGTGTGTCCAGTGCTCTACACAGTGATCTTTCTGTGTGTCCAGTGCTCTACACAGTGATCTTTCTGTGTGTCCAGTGCTCTACACAGTGATCTTTCTGTGTGTCCAGTGCTCTACACAGTGATCTTTCTGTGTGTCCAGTGCTCGGCACAGTGATCTTTCTGTGTGTCCAGGGCTCTACACAGTGATCTTTCTGTGTGTCCAGGGCTCGGCTTAGTGATCTTTCTGTGTGTCCAGTGCTCGGCACAGTGAAATCCTTTCTGTGTGTCCAGTGCTCTACACAGTGATCTTTCTGTGTGTCCAGTGCTCTACACAGTGATCTTTCTGTGTGTCCAGTGCTCTACACAGTGATCTTTCTGTGTGTCCAGTGCTCTACACAGTGATCTTTCTGTGTGTCCAGTGCTCTACACAGTGATCTTTCTGTGTGTCCAGTGCTCTACACAGTGATCTTTCTGTGTGTCCAGTGCTCTACACAGTGATCTTTCTGTGTGTCCAGTGCTCTACACAGTGATCTTTCTGTGTGTCCAGTGCTCTACACAGTGATCTTTCTGTGTGTCCAGTGCTCTACACAGTGATCTTTCTGTGTGTCCAGTGCTCGGCATAGTGATCTTTCTGTGTGTCCAGTGCTCTACACAGTGATCTTTCTGTGTGTCCAGGGCTCTACACAGTGATCTTTCTGTGTGTCCAGGGCTCTACACAGTGATCTTTCTGTGTGTCCAGGGCTCGGCTTAGTGATCTTTCTGTGTGTCCAGTGCTCGGCACAGTGAAATCCTTTCTGTGTGTCCAGTGCTCTACACAGTGATCTTTCTGTGTGTCCAGTGCTCTACACAGTGATCTTTCTGTGTGTCCAGTGCTCTACACAGTGATCTTTCTGTGTGTCCAGGGCTCTACACAGTGATCTTTCTGTGTGTCCAGTGCTCTACACAGTGATCTTTCTGTGTGTCCAGTGCTCTACACAGTGATCTTTCTGTGTGTCCAGTGCTCTACACAGTGATCTTTCTGTGTGTCCAGTGCTCTACACAGTGACCTTTCTGTGTGTCCAGGGCTCTACACAGTGATCTTTCTGTGTGTCCAGTGCTCTTCCAGTGATCTTTCTGTGTGTCCAGTGCTCGGCACAGTGATCTTTCTGTGTGTCCAGGGCTCGGAACAGGAAGGCGGGGCCCAGGTCACCGGTGAACTCAGGGCCACAAGTGACGCCTGATTGTGCTGTGGCCGAAACAGTCTGACCGAACATGCCTTGCACTGTATCAGTCTGCCACTGTTGATATCCAATCAGATCCTGACCTATTTAACACCACCGTCAGCAAGGGAACACAAACACAGAAGAGGATTCTGCAGTTGGGATCATTTATCGTGTTTCATACAGCAGCGCATTTGAGGCAACAAATCGCATTATGTATAACTGGCAAAACACATAAACTGACACACTAAGTATACAGAACGGATACATAATCACATGAACGAACTCAGAGAGATTTATGTTGCAGTGTAACCTCTCTCTCTCTCTCTCTCTCTCTCTCTCTCTCTCTCTCTGCTCCACGATTCCTTGACATTTGTGTGAACATTTTACGTTTCCACTCCCGTTGGAAATCACTTATAAGAAAATTGATCTTGCCGGCTTCCATCTGCTCCAGCCACACACCAAGCCGCCAGCCAGTCATAAACGTTGATTTAGGGCGTGGCCCCCCAACTAACCCTTCCACACAGGGGGATTCCCAGGAAAGGAACGACAACTCCAATCAGTCATTGAAAGGTGACTTCCCACCGTCAGACTTCAGGCCCTTGACTGGCTGGGTTCGCCATCAACAGGGGCAGGGTTTGAGGCGGGCGGCTCCAATTAGTTTTACTGGTCCCGTTTCCCTTTCATCTGCTTATCGCCCCTCTCATTTATCTCCAGTAAACTACCGGCGACGCCCAGCGAGCCAGGAACAGCCACTCCAGCCACGCCGTCGGGCGATAGGAGTTGTGCCCCCTGAGGGCGGGCGGGAGTTGGAAACAGCGGCCATGTTGGAGGTGGTTCTGTCTCTGACACAGTGGGAGCCGACAGGAGATGTGTAAGGGCTGAAAATACGGGCTACGATGAATAAGAGAGAGAGATTTTAATTGCTTTGTTGGTCTAGTTTAACTTAACTGTTGTTGGTTGGTATGTGGTGGTTTTGTTGTTTTTCCCTGTGTGTCTTTTCGTTTTGTTCTTTTCCCCCATTTGAATGTTAAATGTTCTGGAATATCTAAAATATTGTCAATTATTTTTTGTGAATGTTTGAATACGTAATGTCTCTTTATTTTACAACTACCAAATGTTCTTGAAAATGTCAAATTTTCTTATCCGTCAATTACATGTGATCACTTTGAACATTTTAGCATGCCCATGCCTCTGCAGTGCACATATGTCCGTGGTCTGGGCATGAGCATCACGACCACATGTTGAATTCTCTTGAGAGATAATCAAGTTGACTTGATTTGAATCACTGCTAGAGAGACGAGTCTCTGGCACAAAGAGGTTGTTGTTTCTGCTCTTTGAATACAGACTTTTCCCTCAGCACGAAGGGAGGGGGCGGAGCCAGCTGGAGAGAGGAGAGGTCAGAATGACGATACAGTGACGTGGCCCTTATCGTTATCTTTTTTTTTTTTAGTGATTTGGCCCTTATCGTTATCATTTTTTTTAGGAAGACAGTGAGAGAGGAGAGGTGAGAATGACGATACAGTGACGTGGCCCTTATCATTATCATTTTTTAGGACGGCAGGGCCCAGTCCTCTCCTTCCGCCTTTTCAACCGTCCCCAGCTGAAGTCAGGTAGCCTTCCACACCTGGTACTGGGTTGAGGGACATCGGAGAGACTTGCCTTTCCCCAGGACTCAACACCAGGTCTGAACGGGGAATCCAACCCTGACCACTTGATCACAAGTCCAACGTCTTACCCATCCTGCCACGGCGCCACACGATAACAGTCAGGCTGTGAGATACCAGGACATGAACCACAGGACTCCAGTCACCAGTGTAACAGGACATGAACCACACGGCTCCAGTCACCAGTGTAACAGGACATGAACCACACGGCTCCAGTCACCAGTGTAACAGGACATGAACCACACGGCTCCAGTCACCAGTGTAACAGGACATGAACCACACGGCTCCAGTCACCAGTGTAACAGGACATGAACCACACGACTCCAGTCACCAGTGTAACAGGATATGAACCACACGGCTCCAGTCACCAGTGTAACAGGACATGAACCACACGGCTCCAGTCATCAGTGTGACGGGACGTTACACAGCGTCCCTCCTCCAGTGAGCAGAGCAATGTAGTTCGTGTTGTGCCGCTACAGGGAGTCAGTGATGACTGCTCAGCGATCTGAGGTCAACAAGATGATGAAGTGGATATTTATACAGTGCCGTGCCCGGTCAGAGACCAAGCTTGGATATTTATACAGTGCCTTTCCCGATCAGAGACCAAGCTTGGATATTTATACAGTGCCGTGCCCGGTCAGAGACCAAGCTTGGATATTTATACAGTGCCTTTCCCGATCAGAGACCAAGCTTGGATATTTATACAGTGCCTTTCCCGATCAGAGACCAAGCTTGGATATTTATACAGTGCCTTTCCCGGTCAGAGACCAAGCTTGGATATTTATACAGTGCCTTTCCCGATCAGAGACCAAGCTTGGATATTTATACAGTGCCTTTCCCGGTCAGAGACCAAGCTTGGATATTTATACAGTGCCTTTCCCGGTCAGAGACCAAGCTTGGATATTTATACAGTGCCTTTCCCAAGCAAAGTATTGGACCCTACGAAGACCTTCTGTCCATAGTGAAGAAACGCAAACTTAGGTGGTATGGACACATCTCCCGATCATCTGGTCTTGCCAAAACGTTCCTGCAAGGCACCGTACCAGGAGGCAGAAGGAGAGGACGGCAGAAGAAGAGATGGGAAGACAACATCCAGGGGTGGACAGGCTTGACGCTCGGTGACGCCCTGAGGAAATCAGAAAACCGTGAAGAGTGGAGAGGGGTGGTGGTCAGGTCAGCAGCGGTGCCCCAACGGTCTGAACCCAGACTACGGGAGAGGTGAAGGTGAGGTGAAGGTTTCCCGATCAGAGACCAAGCTTGGATATTTATACAGTGCCCAAGCTTGGATATTTATACAGTGCCTTTCCCGGTCAGAGACCAAACTTGGATATTTATACAGTGCCTTTCCCGATCAGAGACCAAGCTTGGATATTTATACAGTGCCTTTCCCGATCAGAAACCAAGCTTGGATATTTATACAGTGCCTTTCCCGGTCAGAAACCAAGCGCTTTACAAACTCCGGGTCACAAAGTAGTACATTACAATATAATACAATACATCACAACACAATACAATACAACACAACACAATGCAATACAACACAATACAACACAGCACAACACAGCACAACACAATACAATACAATACAATACAATATAATACAATACAATACAGTACAATACAACCTAGATCTACCAGCTTAACCCTTGCCCCTACGGATAGCGCGGCGCGCATATGGCGCTGCAAGATCCACGGCGCCCACACAACGCCGCCACGCTTGTCACCCGCCACCTGTATAGGGCCTCCGTGACTGGTGCACACACACACACACACACACACACACACACACACACACACACACACACACACACACACAGAGCGAACAGACGAAGGAGGAAGAAAGGAGATAAAGGGGGGCGGCACGAGGAACATGTGTGCCTTTAGTTCTCTCCCCTGCCGCTCGGTACCCGGAGACTGGCAGCCTGTCGCCCAGGATCTCAAGGTCCGCAAGGAATGCACCGCCCCCTTCCCCTGCCCCCCACCCTAACCTCCACATCGCCTCCCACCCCTCCCCCTGCCCTCCCACCCCATCACCATGCCCTCCCACCATCACCCTGCCCTCCCACCCCACCCCCCTGCCCTCCCACCATCCCCCTGCCCTCCCACCCCATCACCATGCCCTCCCACCATCCCCCTGCCCTCCCACCATCCTCCCTGCCCTCCCACCATCCCCCTGCCCTCCCACCATCCTCCCTGCCCTCCCACCCCATCACCATGCCCTCCCACCATCCCCCTGCCCTCCCACCCCATCACCATGCCCTCCCACCATCCCCCTGCCCTCCCACCATCCTCCCTGCCCTCCCACCCCATCACCATGCCCTCCCACCACCCTTCCTGCCCTCCCACCATCCTCCCTGCCCTCCCACCCCATCACCCTGCCCTCCCACCCCCTCCCCCTGCCCTCCCACCATCCTCCCTGCCCTCCCACCCCATCACCCTGCCCTCCCACCGCCTCCCCTGCCCTCCCACCGCCTCCCCACCGCCTCCCCTGCCCTCCCACCATCCCCTGCCCTCCCACCAACCCCCTGCCCTCTCACCCCCTCCCCCTGCCCTCCCACCATCCCCCTGCCCTCCCACCGCCTCCCCTGCCCTCCCACCATCCCCCTGCCCTCTCACCCCCTCCCCCTGCCCTCCCACCATCCTCCCTGCCCTCCCACCCCATCACCCTGCCCTCCCACCCCCTCCCCCTGCCCTCCCACCATCCCCCTGCCCTCCCACCACCCTTCCTGCCCTCCCACCGCCTCCCCTGCCCTCCCACCATCCCCCTGCCCTCCTACCCCATCACCCTGCCCTCCCACCCCATCACCCTGCCCTCCCACCGCCTCCCCTGCCCTCCCACCATCCTCCCTGCCCTCCCACCCCATCACCCTGCCCTCCCACCGCCTCCCCTGCCCTCCCACCATCCTCCCTGCCCTCCCACCATCCCCCTGCCCTCCCACCCCATCACCATGCCCTCCCACCATCCTCCTGCCCTCCCACCCCATCACCCTGCCCTCCCACCGCCTCCCCTGCCCTCCCACCGCCTCCCCACCGTGCCCTCCCACCATCCTCCCTGCCCTCCCACCATCCCCCTGCCCTCCCACCCCCTCCCCCTGCCCTCCCACCATCCTCCCTGCCCTCCCACCCCATCACCCTGCCCTCCCACCGCCTCCCCTGCCCTCCCACCGCCTCCCCACCGCCTCCCCTGCCCTCCCACCGCCTCCCCTGCCCTCCCACCATCCCCCTGCCCTCTCACCCCCTCCCCCTGCCCTCCCACCATCCTCCCTGCCCTCCCACCCCATCACCATGCCCTCCCACCCCCTCCCCCTGCCCTCCCACCATCCTCCCTGCCCTCCCACACCATCACCCTGCCCTCCCACCCCCTCCCCCTGCCCTCCCACCATCCTCCCTGCCCTCCCACCCCCTCCCCCTGCCCTCCCACCATCCTCCCTGCCCTCCCACCCCATCACCCTGCCCTCCCACCCCCTCCCCCTGCCCTCCCACCATCCTCCCTGCCCTCCCACCCCATCACCCTGCCCTCCCACCGCCTCCCCTGCCCTCCCACCGCCTCCCCACCGCCTCCCCTGCCCTCCCACCATCCCCCTGCCCTCTCACCCCCTCCCCCTGCCCTCCCACCATCCTCCCTGCCCTCCCACCCCATCACCCTGCCCTCCCACCCCATCACCCTGCCCTCCCAGTGGCTTGATAGGGGTGCCAGTGGATTGGTGGGGGTGCCAGTGGATTGGTGGGGGTGTCAGTGGATAGGGGTGTGGGGGTGTCAGTGACTTGGTTGGGGTGTGGAGGTGTCAGTGATTTGGTGGGGGTGTGGGGGTGTCAGTGACTTGGATGGGGTGTGGTGGTGTCAGGGACTTGGTGGGGGTGTGGGGGTGTCAGTGACTTGGTTGGGGTGTGGGGGTGTCAGTGACTTGGTTGGGGTGTGGGGGTGTCAGTGACTTGGTGGGGGTGTGGGGGTGTCAGTGACTTGGTGGGGGTGTGGAAGTGTCAGTGACTTGGTGGGGGTGTCAGTGACTTGGTGGGGGTGTGGGGGTGTCAGTGGATTGATAGAGGTGGCGGGGTGTCAGTGACTTGGTGGGGGTGTCAGTGGAATGATAGAGGTGTCGGGGTGTCAGTGACTTGGTGTGGGTGTGGGGGTGTCAGTGGAATGATAGGTGTCAGGGTGTCAGTGACTTGGTGGGGGTGTGGGGGTGTCAGTGACGTGGTGGGGGTGTGGGGGTGTCAGTGACGTGGTGGGGGTGCAGGGGTGTCAGTGGAATGACAGAGGTGTCAGGGTGTCAGTGACTTGGTGGGGGTGTCAGTGGAATGGTAGAGGTGTCGGAGTGTCAGTGACGTGGTGGGGGTGTAGGGGTGTCAGTGACGTGGTGGGAGTGTGGGGGTGTCAGTGGAATGATAGAGGTGTCGGAGTGTCAGTGACTTGGTGGGGGTGTCGGGGTGTCAGTGACGTGGTGGGAGTGTGGGGGTGTCAGTGACGTGGTGGGAGTGTGGGGGTGTCAGTGGAATGATAGAGGTGTCGGAGTGTCAGTGACTTGGTGGGGGTGTCGGGGTGTTAGTGACTTGGTGGGGGTGTGGGGGTGTCAGTGACGTGGTGGGAGTGTGGGGGTGTCAGTGGAATGATAGAGGTGTCGGGGTGTCAGTGACTTGGTGGGAGTGTGGGGGTGTCAGTGACTTGGTGGGGGTGTGGGGGTGTCAGTGGCTTGGTGGGGGTGTGGGGGTGTCAGTGGCTTGGTGGGAGTGTGGGGGTGTCAGTGGCTTGGTGGGAGTGTGGGGGTGTCAGTGACTTGGTGGGGGTGTGGGGGTGTCAGTGGCTTGGTGGGGGTGTGGGGGTGTCAGTGGAATGATAGAGGTGTCGGGGTGTCAGTGACGTGGTGGGGGTGTGGGGGTGTCAGTGGACTGATAGAGGTGTGGGGGTGTCAGTGACTTGGTGGGGGTGTGGGGGTGTCAGTGACGTGGTGGGAGTGTGGGGGTGTCAGTGACGTGGTGGGAGTGTGGGGGTGTCAGTGGATTGATAGAGGTGGCGGGGTGTCAGTGACTTGGTGGGAGTGTGGGGGTGTCAGTGACGTGGTGGGAGTGTGGGGGTGTCAGTGACGTGGTGGGAGTGTGGGGGTGTCAGTGGAATGATAGAGGTGTCGGGGTGTCAGTGACTTGGTGGGGGTGTCGGGGTGTCAGTGACTTGGTGGGAGTGTGGGGGTGTCAGTGACGTGGTGGGGGTGTGGGGGTGTCAGTGACTTGGTGGGGGTGTGGGGGTGTCAGTGGCTTGGTGGGAGTGTGGGGGTGTCAGTGACGTGGTGGGAGTGTGGGGGTGTCAGTGACTTGGTGGGGGTGTGGGGGTGTCAGTGACGTGGTGGGGGTGTGGGGTGTCAGTGGAATGATAGAGGTGTCGGGGTGTCGGTGACGTGGTGGGGGTGTGGGGGTGTCAGTGACGTGGTGGGGGTGTGGGGGTGTCAGTGGAATGATAGAGGTGTCGGGGTGTCGGTGACGTGGTGGGGGTGTGGGGGTGTCAGTGACTTGGTGGGGGTGTGGGGGTGTCAGTGGACTGATAGAGGTGTCGGGGTGTCGGTGACGTGGTGGGGGTGTCGGGGACTTGGTGGGGGTGTGGGAGTGTCAGTGGCTTGGTGGGGGTGTGGGAGTGTTCGGGAATTGGTGGGGGTGTGGAGGTGTCAGTGGAATGATAGAGGTGGGGGGGTGTCAGTGACTTGGTGGGGGTGTGGGGGTGTCAGTGGAATGATAGAGGTGTCGGGGTGTCAGTGCCTTGGTGGGGGTGTGGAGGTGTCAGTGACTTGGTGGGGGTGTGGGGGTACACGAAAAGAAAGAAGTCAGCGCTGAGTTGTTTAGGGCCCATTCCTCGTCCTTGGCTGGCGTTTACAGCGAACAGAGTTTTGGTGCATGTG
The DNA here is from genome assembly GCF_041734735.1 of Babylonia areolata. Taxonomy (NCBI): domain Eukaryota; kingdom Metazoa; phylum Mollusca; class Gastropoda; order Neogastropoda; family Buccinidae; genus Babylonia; species Babylonia areolata. Next base: position 58,917,339 of record NC_134879.1, on the reverse strand, counting down.
TGTTGTGGTGGTGGTGGTGGTGGTGGTGGTGTGGGTATGTGTGTGTATGTGTGTGTGTGTGTGTGTGTGAGTGCGTGCGTGCGTTCGTGTATGTGTGTGTTTGGTGGGGGGAATGGTGAGGTTGTTTAGTAGTCAGCGATTTAGTTGTTGTTCACTGTGAAGGAAGAGGAACAGGGGGGAGAGTTCATTTGATGGATACCGTGTTGGTGGTGGTGGTGGTGTGGTTATGCAGTTGTTATTTACTGTTGAAGGGGTGTTTGTGAGGGAGGGGAAGCGGGGGGTGGGGGGTACGGTTCAGTTGATTCAGTTGATATATTCACATGTTCGTCACACGACGTTTTCCTTCAGCCCTTTTCAATGTATTGCATGAAATGATGTTGTGGTTTATTCATTTCACGGGGGAAGGGGGGACAGCGTTGGTGGAGGGGGGGGGGGAGTTGGGGAAAGGGGGGGGGGCGGCAGTAGTAGATGGGGAAGGGGATTAGGCCGATATGTTTATGTGTGTGAATTCTTTGCCGTGTGCCGGGCTGTGGATGGGAATGATGGATGTCCCTGATACACTGAACTGTCCTCCTGCCGGGCTTCTGTTGGGAACAACTGTTTCCCCTTCTCTCTCTGTCTCTCTGTCTCTGTCTCTTTGCCTCTCTGTCTCTGTCTCTGTCTCTCTGCCTCTCCAGGCTGCCTCTCTGTCTCTCTGCCTCTCTGTCTCTCTGTTTCCGCACGAATCTGTGTGTGTGTGTGTGTGTGTGTGTGTGTGTGTGTGTGCGTGCGTGTGTGTGTGTGTGTTTGAGCGCGCGTACGTTTGTGTGTGTGTGTGTGTGTGGGTGTGTGTGTGGGTGGGTGGGTGTGTCTGTGTGGGTGTGTTTGAGCGCGCGTACGTTTGTATGTATGTGCATGTGCGTGTGTTTATGCGCGCGCACGTTTTGTGTGACGTGTGTGTGCGTGCGTGCGCGTTTGTGTATATATGTATGTATGTATGTGTATGTGTAATAATGTGTGTGTGTGTGTGTGTGTGACAGACACAGACAGACAGATAGGGAGAAGAAGACAAAGTCAGACAGAGGCAGATGGTTGCAGCATCTGGATCTACAAGTCAACTCGTTAAAAAAAAAAACCAAAAAAAACAAGATGTTTGATTCTAGTGTAAGAGATTGTAAAGCACAAGACAGCTCAAGAGGCCACATGACCCTTTGACAAAAGTCAGTCAAATCAAATGAAATCAAATCTCCAAGTTGTGTTTTATGGCCACCCTTCCACAGGTGAGCAACTTCAGAACTGAACACACGTCACTTGTCAATTGGAAGCAGTTGAAGAAAACCCAGCATATTGTTAAAAGGTCAATGAAAAGAACTTGAAAAAAAAGAAGAAAAAAAAAGACCAGTTCACCCATGCCTTGACGCCACGTGCAATTCAAGTCCTGAAACAAACAGAAAATACTGTAAAAAGACCCGTCCACTGACTGACACATGTGAGGGACGTGAGGAGGTGTCGTGTGGGACACACCCACTGTGACACTTGGACTGGCTGTCAAGGAGTTGTCTGTCCCTTGACAACGTTCCACAATCAAAGTTATTCCCCTTTACCGGAACCCTATTTTCATCGGGGTTTCTCAGCGTTTATTCCTCAGTTTGTTTTTACTTCTTATCTCTCATGTCCGGCCCACAGTGCCTGAAATCCTCCATTAACGTGTGTTGTTGTGGTCGTTATTCAGAGTTACCTGTAAATAAACAGGAAACGAGAGAAATGCCATGGACATATGAAATAAACAATATGGGAAATAACATTTTTCCGACGATGACATCAATAAAATAATATATTAAGTTGTGTCTTAAAACAATAAGTACATGCAAGTCATGTGTCACAGTCAGCTATCAACAGCTCCTCACATGTTATATCATGTTGAACGATGTTGTTTGATATGATACGATAAGAGCTGAAACACGACAGGTGTAAGAAACGATTTTCTTTCCGGGATTGAACCAGAATTACACCCCTCTCCAGACAGCCAGGACTTCACCTCTCTACAGACAGCCAGGACTTCACCCCTTTACAGACAGCCAGGACCACCCCTTTACAGACAGCCAGGACTTCACCCCTCTACAGACATCCAAGTCTTCACCCCTCTCCAGACAGCCAGGACTTCACCTCTCTACAGACAGCCAGGACTTCACCCCTCTCCAGACAGCCAGGACTTCACCTCTCTACAGACAGCCAGGACTCCACCCCTTTACAGACAGCCAGGTCTTCACCCCTCTTCAGACAGCCAGGACTTCACCCCTTTACAGACAGCCAGGTCTTCACCCCTCTCCAGACAGCCAGGACTTCACCCCTTTACAGACAGCCAGGTCTTCACCCCTTTACAGACAGCCAGGACTTCACCCCTCTACAGACAGCCAGGACTTCACCCCTTTACAGACAGCCAGGACTTCACCCCTCTCCAGACAGCCAGGACTTCACCCCTTTACAGACAGCCAGGTCTTCACCCCTCTCCAGACAGCCAGGACTTCACCCCTTTACAGACAGCCAGGACTTCACCCCTTTACAGACAGCCAGGACTTCACCCCTTTACAGACAGCCAGGTCTTCACCCCTCTCCAGACAGCCAGGACTTCACCCCTCTCCAGACAGGCAGGTCTTCACCCCTCTCCAGACAGCCAGGACTTCACCCCTTTACAGACAGGCAGGTCTTCACCCCTCTCCAGACAGCCAGGACTTCACCCCTCTACAGACAGCCAGGACTTCACCCCTTTACAGACAGCCAGGACTTCACCCCTCTACAGACAGCCAGGACATCACTCCTCTACAGACAGCCAGGACTTCACCCCTCTACAGACAGCCAGGACTTCACCCCTCTACAGACAGCCAGGACATCACTCCTCTACAGACAGCCAGGACTTCACCCCTCTACAGACAGCCAGGTCTTCACCCCTCTCCAGACAGCCAGGACTTCACCCCTTTACAGACAGGCAGGTCTTCACCCCTTTACAGACAGGCAGGTCTTCACCCCTTTACAGACAGCCAGGACTTCACCCCTCTACAGACAGCCAGGACTTCACCCCTCTCCAGACAGCCAGGACTTCACCCCTCTACAGACAGCCAGGACTTCACCCCTCTCCAGACAGCCAGGACTTCACCCCTCTACAGACAGCCAGGACTTCACCCCTCTACAGACAGCCAGGTCTTCACCCCTCTCCAGACAGCCAGGACATCACCCCTCTCCAGACAGACAGGACATCACTCCTCTACAGACAGCCAGGACTTCACCCCTCTCCAGACAGCCAGGACATCACCCCTCTACAGACAGCCAGGACTTCACCCCTCTACAGACAGACAGCACATCACTCCTCTACAGACAGCCAGGACTTCACCCCTCTACAGACAGCCAGGACATCACCCCTCTCCAGACAGCCAGGACATCACCCCTCTCAAGACAGCCAGGACTTCACCCCTCTACAAACAGCCAGGACTTCACCCATCTTCAGACAGCCAGGACTTCACCCCTCTCCAGACAGCCAGGACTTCACAGAACCAAGACTCAAGCTCTGAACAACTTGTCTTAAGGGCTTCACTCAGACTTCATCCTACACACACACACACACACACACACACACACACACACACACACGAAAGTCACAATTTAAATGTGATTTCGTGGTACTCGGAAAAGAACCACAACCAAGCAAGTCCTAACCACTGCGCCACATCCAACGTCTGAACACCGAAAGAAAAAAGAGAAACGACCAAGCGGAGGACGGTAAAGCACAACGTCAGTGGCGCGTGACCAGCGGCTCTGTTTATTGAATGAAGTCTGCCACTCTCTCCCCCCTACCCCCCCCCCCCCCCCCCCCCAACCAACCCTCACACCCACACCCAACCTCCCACACCCCCTCGCCCCCGAGAGAAGAGTTCATTTCGTCATAAACCATTACATCTCGCTCTCGCGTGTACCCAGACTTCCCCCAGCTCCTTTAATGTGTTATTCGGATTATCTGCCCGTGGGTGCCAGACAGACTGTCAGAAGGGGGAGCTTATCTCCCCCTAGCATCTAGGTTCAGCGGCATAGTGCACCCGCCGCTGTGCCTCCTCATCCACCCCCCGCCCCCCAACCATCTAATCCGTGGGTCTGTGCTTATTACAGGCTCTTATTACCCAGAATGCATGTCAGTGCTTTTTGTGTAACTGTGTGTACGTGTGTTTTCGTGCGTGCGTGTGTGTGTGTGTTGGTGCATGTATGTGTATGTATCATGTGTACACACACACACACACACACACACACACACACACACACACACACACACACACACACACACACACATACATATATATATATAGAGAGAGAGAGAGAGAGAGACAGAGACAGAGACAGAGAGAGAGAGGTGTGTGTGTGTGTGTGTGTGTGTGTGTGTGTGTGTGTGTGTGTGTGTGTGTGTGTGTGCAATTGTGTGAGTACACACGCGTGTGTGGGTGCATACGGGTTCGCTGAGCGTGACCCATTTTGTTTTTGTTTGATTTCCACAATAACTTCTGGCTTCCATGCATCTTTCACTGTTTTATCAATTCACGTATTACTTAGTTGTTTATTTTGTTTCATTATTTCATTTCACTTTCTGTCAGCGTGTTGCACAGTATGCAGGGTTGGCTTTCAAAGCCCTGACAGTTTCGTGTTGGATGTGTGGAAGGCTCGGCATTGAACTGTGCTCCTTGTTCTGTTGTTTGTTCCAAAGCAGGTGTTGTGTGGTGTGCACGGACCATTGTTCCAAAGCAGGTGTTGTGTGGTGTGCACGGACCATGCTGTGTGGTGTGCACGGACCATTGTTCCAAAGCAGGTGTTGTGTGGTGTGCACGGACCATTGTTCCAAAGCAGGTGCTGTGTGGTGTGCACGGACCATTGTTCCAATGCAGATGATGTGTGGTGTGCACGGACCATTGTTCCAAAGCAGATGCTGTGTGGTGTGCACGGACCATTGTTCCAAAGCAGATGATGTGTGGTGTGCACGGACCATTGTTCCAATGCAGGTGATGTGTGGTGTGCACGGACCATTGTTCCAAAGCAGGTGCTGTGTGGTGTGCACGGACCATTGTTTGTTGTGTGCACGGACCATTGTTCCAAAGCAGGTGTTGTGTGGTGTGCACGGACCACTGTTCCAAAGCAGGTGTTGTGTGGTGTGCACGGACCATGCTGTGTGGTGTGCACGGACCATTGTTCCAAAGCAGGTGTTGTGTGGTGTGCACGGACCATGCTGTGTGGTGTGCACGGACCATTGTTCCAAAGCAGGTGCTGTGTGGTGTGCACGGACCATGCTGTGTTGTGTGCACGGACCACTGTTCCAAAGCAGGTGCTGTGTGGTGTGCACGGACCATGCTGTGTGGTGTGCACGGACCATGCTGTGTTGTGTGCACGGACCATGCTGTGTGGTGTGCACGGACCATTGTTCCAAAGCAGGTGTTGTGTGGTGTGCACGGACCATTGTTCCAAAGCAGATGCTGTGTTGTGTGCACGGACCATTGTTCCAAAGCAGATGCTGTGTGGTGTGCACGGACCATGCTGTGTTGTGTGCACGGACCATTGTTCCAAAGCAGGTGTTGTGTGGTGTGCACGGACCATTGTTCCAAAGCAGATGCTGTGTTGTGTGCACGGACCATTGTTCCAAAGCAGATGCTGTGTGGTGTGCACGGACCATGCTGTGTTGTGTGCACGGACCATTGTTCCAAAGCAGGTGTTGTGTGGTGTGCACGGACCATTGTTCCAAAGCAGGTGTTGTGTGGTGTGCACGGACCATTGTTCCAAAGCAGGTGCTGTGTGGTGTGCACGGACCATTGTTCCAAAGCAGATGCTGTGTGGTGTGCACGGACCATTGTTCCAAAGCAGATGCTGTGTGGTGTGCACGGACCATTGTTCCAAAGCAGGTGCTGTGTGGTGTGCACGGACCATTGTTCCAAAGCAGGTGCTGTGTGGTGTGCACGGACCATTGTTCCAAAGCAGGTGTTGTGTAGTGTGCACGGACCAGTCGGCACCTTTGATCCCTGCAGTTAGTGGGACTGGAAGTGATGGGTCATGTTGTGGTCTGCAGTTAGTGGAAGTGATGGGTCATGTTGTGGTCTGCAGTTAGTGGAAGTGATGAGTCATGTTGTGGTCTGCAGTTAGTGGAAGTGATGAGTCATGTTGTGGTCTGCAGTTAGTGGAAGTGATGAGTCATGTTGTGGTCTGCAGTTAGTGGAAGTGATGGGTCATGTTGTGGTCTGCAGTTAGTGGAAGTGATGAGTCATGTTGTGGTCTGCAGTTAGTGGAAGTGATGAGTCATGTTGTGGTCTGCAGTTAGTGGAAGTCATGAGTCATGTTGTGGTCTGCAGTTAGTGGAAGTCATGAGTCATGTTGTGGTCTGCAGTTACTGGAAGTGATGAGTTATGTTGTGGTCTGCAGTTAGTGGAAGTGATGGGTCATGTTGTGGTCTGCAGTTAGTGGAAGTGATGGGTCATGTTGTGGTCTGCAGTGGAAGTGATGAGTCATGTTGTGGTCTGCAGTTAGTGGAAGTGATGAGTCATGTTGTGGTCTGCAGTTAGTGGAAGTGATGAGTCATGTTGTGGTCTGCAGTTAGTGGAAGTGATGGGTCATGTTGTGGTCTGCCAGCTGGGGCTGTTATAATGGCTGCAGTCGTGGAGTTCTTCTTCTTCGTCTTCTTCTTGTCTTTGTTCTTCTTCTTCCTCTTTTTTTTCTACTATATCAGATCATCGAAAAATACGTATATATATTAACAAAGAGATGCACATAAACAAAGAGATGGACGTCCCTAACAGCATGTTTGGTCCAAAGTCATGGCCCATGTTTGTTCCTTTCTCCACCCCCACCCCCTCCCCTCTCCACTGGCTGCCGACAGTCCAGCGCGAGACTCCAGTACAAGTTGTCCCCAGCCCTGCACACATTGCCATTCCTCAGTGGCTACAGTCCATCGGCATCTGTCAGACCTCAACTGACTGCAGCCAGCCCGCCCCCACCCTCACCCACCCCTCCACCCCCACCCACACACGTTTTGGTATAAGCTTTACGTGTCTGTGCCCCCCACCCCTCACCCCCTCCCTCCCCTGCCCTCTATGTGAGGAATGCCAGTATTGGTACAGAATGCATAGTATCCTACTCTGCCTCTCCGAAAACATTATGCGCACAGCAAACTTCTCTGTTGTTTTTTCGTTGTTGTTTTTTCTGTTTCCCCCTTTGGCTCTTGTCTTGCCTGCCTGCTCCATTTACACACAATTTTCAAAGCAAACTCTCTGTCCATTTGTGTGTGTGTGTGTGTGTGTGTGTGTGTGTGTGTGTGTGTAGGCAGACTTACAGTGAGCGTCGTTATTTTAGCTATACTTTTCTGGCTCTCAGAAAGATGTGATTTTTTTTCTTTCTGTTTTTTCTGTTGTTGTTGTTTTGTTTCCTGTATTATTTTGTCCACAGCAGACTCATCATTGAAGTTATGAAATTGACGTCTTTTGATTTGTTGTTGTTGCTATCCTCCTGTGATGAATTTTACGGAAAGCTTTTACGAAATGGAAAATAGGTAAGGTACTCAGATTGAATGGAAGTAAACATTGAAAAAGATAAATAGAATCAAAGAACTAAAGATGAAATGTTTTCAGCTTAGAATATGTCATAGAATTTTAGTGTCAAATATTGTTCTAAAAAACATGGGTGTAGTTGATGATGAAAAATGTAATATTTGTTATATTGAAAAAAACACAGTGCAATATTATTTATGGTTTTGTCCAGTTTCCCAAACCTTTTGGCAGGACTTTAATAAATTATTGAGAGAGAAATGTGAAAACTGTGAACGACTGTCATTGAACTTTGAATTGGCATTGTTTGGAACTGATGATAAAAATAAAACGGATGATACTTTTGGGCATTTTTTTATACATAGGAGTAGAATCAATCAAATAAAACCAACGCTGCAAGCATTCCTGCTTGACCTCAAGTATAGAAGTTAGAAAAGCATGTACACACAATGGAAATGAATTGCTGTGATTTTGTTTAAAGAATGGCTATCATACTCTGTGTTGGTAATGGAACTGTCATCATGATACATTATATGAATGATGCATGTTTGATAGAGTTTATAACAATATCAGAAATTAATATACTGCAACATTTGACATGTTTGTACGTTAATTTTTATAAAAGAAGTAAGCTGCCACAGATAATTGATATCACAATTATATTAATCCTTTAATAACACTGTTTAAAGCTCTGGTGCTCCTTGAAGCTATGTCATCATGAATACATGCCATGATGTGACATCTGGTATCACTATCAATATTTCATTTTTTCTTCTTCTTTATTATTTGTTATTGTTATTCTTCTTATAATTACTATTGTAAGTATTATCATATAAAAAAAATAACCCATGTATCTCAATAAGTTGATGATTTTTTCCATGTTCATTGATGGATTAAATGTTTTACTCTGTGAATGTTGAATCACACTGATGTGAAATGTCAAAATTCAACCGAAACATAACCTAGTGTACAAGGGTAAAAAATGGGGAAAAAAAATTACGGGTAAATGTTTAAGGGTAAAAAAATAATGATAAAAATAAAAATGTACAGAAAAGTTGTGCGCACACACCTATCACACATAAACACACAGACACAAACGCGCGCGTGCACACACACGCACGCACGCACGCACTCACGTACATACACACACGCGCGCGCGCGCGCGCGTACACGTACACGTACACATATACACACACATACAGACACTTACAGTGAAAGATACAGACAGACAGACAAAAAGACAGACAGACAGACAGCAGTGCAGAGACAGAGAGAGGCAGAGAGAGAGAGGGGGGGCAGAGAGAGAGAGAGGCAGAGAGAGAGAGGCAGAGAGAAACAGACAGAGAGAGGCAGAGAGAGAGAAGGGGGCAGAGAGAGAGAGAGAGGCAGAGAGAAACAGACAGAGAGAGGCAGAGAGAGAGGTAGAGAGAGAGGCACAGAGAGAGAGAGACAGGGAGAGATAGAGAGAGAGGCAGAGAGAGAGGCATAGAGAGAGGTAGAGAGAGAGGCAGAGAGACAGAGACAGAGAGAGAGGCACAGAGAGAGGTAGAGAGAGAGGCAGAGAGACAGAGACAGAGAGAGAGGCACAGAGAGAGAGGCAGAGAGACAGAGACAGAGAGAGAGGCACAGAGAGAGGTAGAGAGAGAGGCAGAGAGAGAGGCAGAGAGACAGAGAGAGAGGCACAGAGAGAGGTAGAGAGAGAGGCACGGAGAGAGGTAGAGAGAGAGGCAGAGAGAGAGGCAGAGAGACAGAGAGAGAGGCACAGAGAGAGGTAGAGAGAGAGGCACGGAGAGAGGTAGAGAGAGAGGCAGAGAGAGAGGCAGAGAGACAGAGAGAGAGGGGCACAGAGAGAGAGGCACAGAGAGAGGTAGAGAGAGAGGCAGAGAGAGAGAAACAGAGAGAGGGGGGCACAGAGAGAGAGAGGCAGAGAGAGAGAGAGAGACAAAGAGAGTTAGAGAGAGAGTCAGAGAGAGAGAGAGAGGCAGAGAGAGAGACAGAGAGAGACAGAGAGGCAGGCAGTTTAGAAAACGAAAAAGTGCCGGAGAGGAGAAGCCCGAGGCAGGCAGACAGGGGCGGCAGGTAAAGTCATCACAGCCCCCAACACAACGCCAAGCCGATAGGCAAAAACCTTTATTAGATGAGCACACAAAGCAACCATAGCCCCGTTTCCCCCCTCCCCCCTCCCCATCCCCCAACCTCCTACCCCATTTCTTACTCGCCTGACCCCACTCCCTCCCCCCCCGCCCCCCACCACCACCCTCCCTCCCAGAGCTCAAAGGGAAAACGAAGCAGAACTGACTTGCTGCTAATGTAGCGCTACGCATGTAGCGACCCTCTGAGAGCTAGGGGAAAGCGAGGGAAGAGTCTTTGAGAAAGGATCGCGGGGAAATTGACCATGGATGACACAAGTTGGGAAAACATAACGTGAAAGTGATCAGGGCTGGCTGCAGTATTGTCCGGGGGTGGGGGCGGGGGGGGGGGGGGGGGACAGGGTTGGGGTCACACCTGACACCATCCACAGCAGAGAAGTCGACAAGGATCAACCCTGTATGTGCATTGCTGTCGCTCTTTATTTTCTTCTCTTTTTCTCCTCAGGCGGCAACACTACCCGTGTGTGTGTGTGTGTGTGTGTGTGTGTGTGTGTGTGTGCGTGTGTGCGTGCGTGTGTGCGTGTGTGTGTGTGTGTGTGTGTGTGTGTGTGTGTGTGTGTGGCGGTGGAAAGGGGAGAGGGAGGGGAAGGAGAGGAGTAAGTTGTATCCAGAATCAGCTGCCGACAGTGGCGAAGTGGTTAATGTCTGCAGACTGACGATTGGCAGGGAGGACCAGGGTTCTAGTCCTATCATAGCTCGTTATGGGGGGAGTGGGGTGTTCCGCTCCATGGATAGGTTTTGGGGGAGTGTTGCTGGAAGTGAACGGAAAGAGGTGGGTGGAGTGGAGGGTGGTCAGAAGGGTGTGGGGGTGGTCAGAGAGTTGTGAGGGTGGTCAGAGGGGTGTGATGGGTGGTCAGAGGGGTGTGATAGGTGGTCAGAGGGGTGTGATGGGTGGTCAGAGGGGTGTGATGGGTGGTCAGAGGGGTGTGATGGGTGGTCAGAGGGGTGTGGGGGTGGTCAGAGGGGTGTGATGGGTGGTCAGAGGGGTGTGGCGGTGGTCAGAGGGGTGTGATGGGTGGTCAGAGGGGTGTGATGGGTGGTCAGAGGGGTGTGGGGTGGTCAGAGGGGTGTGATGGGCGGTCAGAGGGGTGTGGGGGTGGTCAGAGGGGTGTGATGGGTGGTCAGAGGGGTGTGGGGGTGGTCAGAGGGGTGTGATGGGTGATCAGAGGGGTGTGAGGGGGGTCAGAAGGGTGTGAGGGTGGTCAGAGAGTTGTGGGGGTGGTCAGAGGGGTGTGATGGGTGGTCAGAGGGGTGTGAGGGTGGTCAGAGAGTTGTGGGGGTGGTCAGAGGGGTGTGGGGGTGGTCAGAGGGGTGTGGGTGGTGTGGGTGCGGTCAGAGGGGTGTGAGGGTGGTCGGAGGGGTGTGGGGGTGGTCAGAGGGGTGTGGGTGGTGTGGGTGCGGTCAGAGGGGTGTGAGGGTGGTCGGAGGGGTGTGAGGGGTGGTCAGAGGGGTGTGAGGGTGGTCAGAGGGGTGTGAGGGGTGGTCAGAGGGGTGTGAGGGTGGTCAGAGGGGTGTGAGGGTGGTCAGAGAGTTGTGGGGGTGGTCAGAGGGGTGTGGGGGTGGTCAGAGGGTGTGAGGGTGGTCAGAAGGGTGTGGGGTGGTGGTCAGAGGGGTGTGAGGGTGGTCAGAGAGTTGTGGGGGTGGTCAGAGAGTTGTGGGGGTGGTCAGAGGGGTGTGATGGGTGGTCAGAGGGGTGTGGGGGTGGTCAGAGGGTGTGAGGGTGGTCAGAAGGGTGTGGGGTGGTGGTCAGAGGGGTGTGAGGGTGGTCAGAGAGTTGTGGGGGTGGTCAGAGGGGTGTGATGGGTGGTCAGAGGGGTGTGGGGGTGGTCAGAGGGGTGTGAGGGTGGTCAGAGGGGTGTGGGGTGGTCAGAGGGGTGTGGGGGTGGTCCGAGGGGTGTGGGGTGGTCAGAGGGGTGTGAGGGTGGTCAGAGGGGTGTGGGGTGGTCAGAGGGGTGTGAGGGGGGTCAGAAGGGTGTGGGGTGGTCAGAGGGGTGTGAGGGTGGTCAGAGGGGTTTGGGGTGGTCAGAGGGGTGTGAGGGGGGTCAGAAGGGTGTGGGTGGTGGTCAGAGGGATGTGAGTGGTGTGGGGGTGGTCAGAGGGGTGTGGGTGTGGTCAGAGGGGTGTGGGTGCGGTCAGAGGGGTGTGGGTGGTGGGGGTGCGGTGAGAGGGGTGTGGGGGTGGTCAGAGGGGTGTGGGTGGTGGGGGTGCGGTCAGAGGGGTGTTGGGGTGGTCAGAGGGGTGTGGGGGTGGTCAGAGGGGTGTGGGTGGTGTGAGGGTGGTCAGAGGGGTGTGGGTGCGGTCAGAGGGGTGTGGGTGGTGTGGGGGTGGTCAGAGGGGTGTGGGTGGTGTGGGGGTGGTCAGAGGGGTGTGGGTGGTGTGGGTGCGGTCAGAGGGGTGTGGGTGGTGTGGGGGTGGTCAGAGGGGTGTGGGTGGTGTGGGGGTGGTCAGAGGGGTGTGGGGGTGGTCAGAGGGGTGTGGGTGGTGTGGGGGTGGTCAGAGGGGTGTGGGTGCGGTCAGAGGGGTGTGGGTGGTGTGGGGGTGGTCAGAGGGGTGTGGGTGGTGTGGGGGTGGTCAGAGGTGTGGGGGTGGTCAGAGGTGTGGGGGTGGTCAGAGGGGTGTAGTGGCGGTCCCCATTCTGATCAAAACACCCAATATTGCCCCGCTACAAAGCCATCATTGCCGTCAGCAGTGGGAAGGGAGGGGGGTTGCGGGGGGGCGTGGGGGGGGGCGATGGAGGTGGAGAATAGTAAGACAATGGAGGTTAAGTGCCTTCCCCAAGGACACAACACCATGCCGAAACGGGGCCTGGAACCCTGGCCACTGATGAACACTGCAGCAGACGTCCAGTCACTGACTGACTGACACGTTGCCTCCAGTGGTGTGAGGGTTGGTCTACCATAAAGCGGTCATGTGGTCAGCAGGGGGCTTACAGTGTCCTGCGTCTGGTGAATGAGAACAACACTGCTGCTCAACACCATATATATTTTTTTTTTTTTTTTTTTTTTTAAGGCCTGACTGAGCGCGTTGGGTTATGCTGCTGGTCTGGCATCTGCTTGGCAGATGTGGTGTAGCGTATATGGATTTGTCCGAACACAGTGACGCCTCCTTGAGCTACTGAAACTGAAACTGAAACTCAACACCATCCACGTCACTCGGCAGCGGGGCGGGGTCTCCTCTGGCCTGTGGCCATCAGGTCTGGTGCTCTTTCTATTTGGAAGAAAACCCACCGTCTTATTACTCTCCTAACAAAGCAGTGAGAACGTAGTCATTCCTTGCAATGTTAGCCGGTCATGTGCTGCTTCCCCCACCCCTCCTGTTCATGGGAACCCAAAACTAAATAATACCTTTGGTGCCGGTGTGTGTGTCGGAATGAGAAGTGTGCTTGAATGAGAACAATGTTAATAGTATTTTATTGATGCAATTAACAAAAGTGTTTTTCAGGGTATATATAAAATTCATAGTCATGTACGTAATGGGGTTTATGCATTGCCTCTCAGGTGGCGGGTTTCTCCGGGCCGTGGGCTGTGTCGCGGTGAGCTATTCTGCGCTGGGCCGCGCAGTGTGTTCCGTGCTGTATTGACGTCGGGCATTCTGGAGACTCCAGAGTCCATTTTCTGTGCCCCATCTTGTACCCCATTTCCACTTACCGTTTCCCTTACACCTCTGCTCCACCCCTTTTAAGGACTACGACCCTCTACGTTCTTTTGGGATCTACGACCCTCTACCATCTTTTGGGATCTACGACCCTACCATCTTTTGGGATCTACGCCCGCAGAGTGAACGGCCAGACTGCGTCAGCTGTGGGGTGAGCTTCGGACAGGATTTATTCTTACTACATCAAGGCGGAACTGTGGATCAGCTTTTGGGGTGGGCGACAGAGAGATGTTTAATTTACATCGGGATGGGTAACTGGGTCAGCTTCGTGTTCTTTGTCAACTTGGGGTAGCTTCTTTGATCGTCATCAACATTGGGAGGGCATCACTTAACTTCATTTAACATTGGGAGGGCATCACTTAACTTCATTTAACATTGGGATGGCATCACTTAACTTCATTTAACATTGGGAGGGCATCACTTAACTTCATTTAACACTGGGTTAGCATCAATGGTTCTTCATCAGCGTGGGATAGCATCAGTGTTCATCCTCCGTGTTTAGATCTGCTGGTTGAACAGCTGGACTCCGAAGGGAGTGGAGAATAATCATCGCGATTCTATTGTGGACGCTATCCTGGTAAAAGAAAAGTGTTATTATTTGTATTTCCCTGGAGGAACTTGACGGAAGACCATAAATTAATTTAGTGACCTATATAAGGGTCAAAGGACTTGGTTGAGCAAATGTGTATGAATGTGTGATAGAGTAGATGTGTGATTGAGAGAGTGCAGGGTGTGTCGGAGTAGAGTAATATTGAAATTTGATGTCATGGTGAATGAATAAATGTTTGTATGTCATTAAGCCCTTGTCGTTGATATTTTGTATGTACCTCCATATCTGTGTTCAGGGATAAGGGGGCATATCTTATCTAATATCGTCCATTTCTTTTCTTGACTGTCCATCTCTAACTCCATAGAGTTCTTCTCACCGCTTTAAACCTCGTCTATCTCCTCCAAACTATCCCCTCCTCATTAAATCACTTTCTGACAATCATTGTGAATGCTGTCGTGCTGTGAGCTGACCACTTGGTGAGTCATTGTGAATGCAGTAGTGCTGTGAGCTGACCACTTGGTGAGTCATTGTGAATGCTGTAGTGCTGTGAGCTGATCACTTGGTGAGTCATTGTGAATGCTGTAGTGCTGTGAGCTGACCACTTGGTGAGTCATTGTGAATGCTGTAGTGCTGTGAGCTGATCACTTGGTGAGTCATTGAGAATGCTGTAGTGCTGTGAGCTGACCACTTGGTGAGTCATTGTGAATGCTGTAGTGCTGTGAGCTGACCACTTGGTGAGTCATTGTGAATGCTGTAGTGCTGTGAGCTGACCACTTGGTGAGTCATTGTGAATGCTGTAGTGCTGTGAGCTGATCACCTGGTGAGTCATTGTGAATGCTGTAGTGCCGTGAGCTGACCACTTGGTGAGTCATTGTGAATGCTGTAGTGCTGTGAGCTGACCACTTGGTGAGTCATTGTGAATGCTGTAGTGCCGTGAGCTGACCACTTGGTGAGTCATTGTGAATGCTGAGCTGATCACTTGGTGAGTCATTGTGAATGCTTAGCTGATCACTTGGTGAGTCATTGTGAATGCTGAGCTGACCACTTGGTGAGTCATTGTGAATGCTGAGCTGACCACTTGGTGAGTCATTGTGAATGCTGAGCTGACCACTTGGTGAGTCATTGTGAATGCTGAGCTGATCACTTGGTGAGTCATTGTGAATGCTGAGCTTATCACTTGGTGAGTCATTGTGAATGCTGAGCTTATCACTTGGTGAGTCATTGTGAATGTTGTCCTGCTGGGAAAAAGTATACCCTCTTCTTGAGTTTTTGGTCTTCTGTGACTGTGGATTTTTTTTTCGGAGGATTGCATGTAAAAAACGAAAAATTATAAACAGTTTTCTTGAAATAAGCTGTTTTACTGTATTTAAGTATTTTCTTCGAATATTTCTTATGCTTGGCGTTCACTTTTTTTTTTTATCAGGATAGGATGTAAACAAGTCATCAGGCGTTTATTCCTTTATTTCCCGCAGAAAACCCAAAACACTTTGTTCGTTGTCTCTCAAAAGATGTGCTCTTCGGTTCTCCACCATTGGCTATAACATATCTTCAACTGCAGCGGCATTTTTTAAGTGCATCCCCCAAGAACCATTAGTCTGCACCACCCCGGACAGTATTTTGGGTTATTTTCACGCTCAGCGGAGCGAAGATCTTGGTGAGTTCCTCAGAGCGGCGCTCACTCCAAACCCTGTCAGGCCTATCCGGTGTCGACTCCAAGCAAAACAGTTCACGTAACGGCGCTTTAATTGCTTTCTGTACAGTCACAGTTTTTTCAAGCGATAATGGAAAGCACATAAATGCCCCCAGCTTGGAGAAAGAGGGGGGGGGGGGGGGGGGGGGGCTAACGAACACACACACACACACACACACACACGGCCGCCAGTTCTTGACAGCTGCCGGGAGCCGCGAAGGATCTTTTCCGAAGACAAAAGCATGGCGCGCGTGGTTTCCCCATCTCCCTGAGTGACGTGAAAGCGACGACAGGTGAAGGTGAGTGACATGCGCACTGGCGCTGACAATCGCCACGTCACGCCCCTGCACGCGCACTTTGCCGCCGCCGGCAGCCTCAAAGCGAAGACCGTCGGACCGGACTGTTGCTTGGTGGAGTGGGGGGCTACGGAGGGCGGGAGAGGGGGGGGGGTCGGTACTGACAAGGGGTTGAGGTGGGGTGGGGGTGGCAACTGAGACGCCAACTGCAGATTTCAGTGTCTGGAGATTTATGTTTGCACCAGCTTCCTCCATTAATAATAGCTGGGGGGTGGGGAAAGGGGGGGGGGGGAGAGAAGAATGCGTGGACAGGTGAAAGAGTGTGACGTGTAAGGTCGTTGCGCGTGTCTTTCACACACTTGGCTGTGTGAGTGACGTACTGCAACACGTCCCCTGCCCTTCCTGCTGTCACAGGGCTGTCATGGTGACATCATTATCATCGTTCTCCACAAAACCCGGCTGTCACAGGGCTGTCATGGTGACATCATTATCATCGTTCTCCACAAAACCCGGCTGTCACAGGGTTGTCATGGTGACATCATTATCATCGTTCTCCACAAAACCCGGCTGTCACAGGGCTGTCATGGTGACGTCATTATCATCGTTCTCCACAAAACCCGGCTGTCACATGGCTGTCATGGTGACATCATTATCATCGTTCTCCACAAAACCCGGCTGTCACAGGGCTGTCATGGTGACGTCATTATCATCGTTCTCCACAAAACCCGGCTGTCACAGGGCTGTCATGGTGACATCATTATCATCGTTCTCCACAAAACCCGGCTGTCACAGGGCTGTCATGGTGACATCATTATCATCGTTCTCCACAAAACCCGGCTGTCACAGGGCTGTCATGGTGACATCATTATCATCGTTCTCCACAAAACCCGGCTGTCACAGGGCTGTCATGGTGACGTCATTATCATCGTTCTCCACAAAACCCGGCTGTCACAGGGCTGTCATGGTGACGTCATTATCATCGTTCTCCACAAAACCCGGCTGTCACAGGGCTGTCATGGTGACATCATTATCATCGTTCTCCACAAAACCCGGCTGTCACAGGGCTGTCATGGTGACATCATTATCATCGTTCTCCACAAAACCCGGCTGTCACAGGGCTGTCATGGTGACGTCATTATCATCGTTCTCCACAAAACCCGGCTGTCACAGGGCTGTCATGGTGACATCATTATCATCGTTCTCCACAAAACCCGGCTGTCACAGGGCTGTCATGGTGACGTCATTATCATCGTTCTCCACAAAACCCGGCTGTCACAGGGCTGTCATGGTGACATTATCATCGTTCTCCACAAAACCCGGCTGTCACAGGGCTGTCATGGTGACATCATTATCATCGTTCTCCACAAAACCCGGCTGTCGCAGGGCTGTCATGGTGACGTCATTATCATCGTTCTCCACAAAACCCGGCTGTCACAGGGCTGTCATGGTGACATTATCATCGTTCTCCACAAAACCCGGCTGTCACAGGGCTGTCATGGCGATGTCAGTATCAATATTCCCCCAAAAAACCCGGCTGTCACAGGGCTGTCATAGTGATGTCAGTATCATCATTCCCCACAAAACCCGGTTGTCACAGGGCTGTCATGGTGACGTCATTATCATCGTTCTCCACAAAACCCGGCTGTCACAGGGCTGTCATGGTGACGTCATTATCATCGTTCTCCACAAAACCCGGCTGTCACAGGGCTGTCATGGTGACGTCATTATCATCGTTCTCCACAAACCCGGCTGTCACAGGGCTGTCATGGTGACATCATTATCATCGTTCTCCACAAAACCCGGCTGTCACAGGGCTGTCATGGTGACGTCATTATCATCGTTCTCCACAAAACCCGGCTGTCACAGGGCTGTCATGGTGACATCATTATCATCGTTCTCCACAAAACCCGGCTGTCACAGGGCTGTCATGGTGACGTCATTATCATCGTTCTCCACAAAACCCGGCTGTCACAGGGCTGTCATGGTGACATTATCATCGTTCTCCACAAAACCCGGCTGTCACAGGGCTGTCATGGTGACATCATTATCATCGTTCTCCACAAAACCCGGCTGTCGCAGGGCTGTCATGGTGACGTCATTATCATCGTTCTCCACAAAACCCGGCTGTCACAGGGCTGTCATAGTGATGTCAGTATCATCATTCCCCACAAAACCCGGTTGTCACAGGGCTGTCATGGTGACGTCATTATCATCGTTCTCCACAAAACCCGGCTGTCACAGGGCTGTCATGGTGACGTCATTATCATCGTTCTCCACAAAACCCGGCTGTCACAGGGCTGTCATGGTGACGTCATTATCATCGTTCTCCACAAACCCGGCTGTCACAGGGCTGTCATGGTGACGTCATTATCGTTCCCCACAAAACCCGGCTGTCACAGGGCTGTCGGGGCGACGTCAGTATCATCGTTCCCCACAAAACCCCACCGAGGAATGCACATCCATTTCACGTTAGCAGAGGGAAGGCAGGCTGGTGAGACTCCTGTGGACCTCGACTGCAAAACTTGGCACTGAGTTTTATGTCCGTTATATCAAACCATGATCTTCTTGGCCCGATTTGATGGTCTGTCATTACTTGTCATGCTGTCTGATAATGTTTTCTCCTCTGCAATGTGAATTCGTTTACAGCTCAGTCTTTTGTGAAAGACTATAATAATTATTCTCAAACTAAGATGCAAGATTGCTATGCTCTTAGTGCTGCAGCTTTGGGGACTAGATGGCCTTTGGTAACCATCCCTACGCCGACTGTCCTAAAACCCTCGTGGTGGAGAGAGCGGATATGTAACTTGGGCAAGACAATCTCCACGATAATCAAATTCTGGTCCAGATATTCGGGACAGCAGTTGCCTCCACTGCCGTTCTGATGGTCAAAATCGGACGCCACTGTGATACATGTCATCCACATGGTAGGGCCTAGAATTTCCCAACAGCTCTTCTATGGCGGCCTGGTGCATGGCAGCCGTAACCAGGGACGCCCAAAGAAAAGGAACAAAGTCACCTCAAAGCCAGCATCAAGCGGGCAGACCACCAGCCTGGGCAGCTTGACACTGACAAACAGGGAGACCACCGCTAGTGCCCTGCAGCTGTTTGAGATGGGTGACAGAGCTACGTCTCCCTGTCAGCTGTTTGAGATGGGTGACAGAGCTACGTCTCCCTGTCAGCTGTTTGAGATGGGTGACAGAGCTACGTCTCCCTGTCAGCTGTTTGAGATGGGTGACAGAGCTACGTCTCCCTGTCAGCTGTTTGAGATGGGTGACAGAGCTACGTCTCCCTGTCAGCTGTTTGAGATGGGTGACAGAGCTACGTCTCCCTGTCAGCTGTTTGAGATGGGTGACAGAGCTACGTCTCCCTGTCAGCTGTTTGAGATGGGTGACAGAGCTACGTCTCCCTGTCAGCTGTTTGAGATGGGTGACAGAGCTACGTCTCCCTGTCAGCTGTTTGAGATGGGTGACAGAGCTACGTCTCCCTGTCAGCTGTTTGAGATGGGTGACAGAGCTACGTCTCCCTGTCAGCTGTTTGAGATGGGTGACAGAGCTACGTCTCCCTGTCAGCTGTTTGAGATGGGTGACAGAGCTACGTGTCAGCTGTTTGAGATGGGTGACAGAGCTACGTCTCCCTGTCAGCTGTTTGAGATGGGTGACATAGCTACGTCTCCCTGTCAGCTGTTTGAGATGGGTGACATAGCTACGTGTCAGCTGTTTGAGATGGGTGACATAGCTACGTGTCAGCTGTTTGAGATGGGTGACAGAGCTACGTGTCAGCTGTTTGAGATGGGTGACAGAGCTACGTGTCAGCTGTTTGAGATGGGTGACAGAGCTACGTGTCAGCTGTTTGAGATGGGTGACAGAGCTACGTCTCCTGTCAGCTGGCATTCCATGCCCCACCTGCAGAGAAATGCGAGCTTCGAACTTTGTGCTACGAATCATATGCGTGCCCACTGATGATGAAACAATGAGGGAAAACGAAGAATATAATCCAAGGTCAAGTATGTTAGTCCCTTTCCTTCACCTTAACCATTCTGTACTTTGGACCACTTTACTTTACCCCATAACCCTTATAATTCTTTCCCTGTCACGCAAGAGAGTGAAAGACATACTAAAGGGAGGCAACAAACATTCATATGTGAGTTCAGTCTCATTCTCTCGTACTCTTCCGTAAACAAAACAGACACATGGTATTGCCCCTGAGCCTATATGATTTAACAACAACAACAACAAGAAACAAGATTCATAAATTGTTCTGCTTACAAGCAATCAGTATACACAGTATACACACGTGCACACACATACACAAACGCAGGCATCCGATTTTGAATCTGGGGAATGCTGACTTCTGTTCTTCAATGTTTCTGTGGGTCCACGAACTGAACAGTCAACACACATCACCTCTGGTCTTGAGCCGCACACATAAATTTTGTGGTTCTTTTGGTCTTAGTCTTCAAGACACGTGTTGTCTCCAGGCTGCACCAGCCTCATCAGACCTCAGCCAGGTCTGTCCCGCTCCAGTCTCCCCGGACTGGGCCGCTACCACGTCTCCTCGGACAGTGGGTTGATCCCGTCTTCTCGGACTGGGCTGTCTCGACGTCTGCCCCGGAACTCTGGGACGGTGCATTAAGACCCGTAAGATATATGCTCTCTGTATAATTTCCACATTCCCCTTTCACCTAAATCATCCTTTTCCATGCCCCTACTTGTATTAGTTCAAATAATTATTTTATTCATTATCCATGCGTCGGGAGTAACAAGGGGAACGGAATATTTAACAATAATTCCTGGGTTATTATGAAAAACATGGCCACGTTTCTCAACATTTAGAAATATAAAGATAGCATAATTCTATACTACCTTTGTTCTTCATGCTAACGATTATATGTACAAAGAACATACTGTCCTTCGGTCAATCTGCGGTGCAGCCACGTTTACACAATATATCGCAAAGCATAGTTCCACCAAAATATTCACAACTATTAACTACATTTACGGTACATAAAAAAAACCATGCTTACACAAAAAGACTAACCATATCTTTAAAATCTGATGAAAACTAACTACTATGTAATTACCTGTAGCCAGAACCACACAGCACCAACAGCCAGACCTTTTCCTTCCAAGCCTCTGTGACAGACTGTGTCGCTGGCCAGTTAAACCGGGCAGAGAAAAATGTACTCACTTCACCTTCACCTTCACCTCTCCCGTAGTCTGGGTTCAGACCGTTGGGGCACCGCTGCTGACCTGGCCACCACCCCTCTCCACTCTTCACGGTTTTCTGATTTCCTCAGGGCGTCACCGAGCGTCAAGCCTGTCCACCCCCGGATGTTGTCTTCCCATCTCTTCTTCTGCCGTCCTCTCCTTCTGCCTCCTTGTACGGTGCCTTGCAGGAACGTTTTGGCAAGACCAGATGATCGGGAGATGTGTCCATACCACCTAAGTTTGCGTTTTTTCACTATGGACAGAAGGTCTTCGTAGGGTCCAATACTTTGCTTGATTCTGTTCTTCACTTCCGTGTTAGTGATGTGGTCTCTGTAGGAGATGCCAAGTAGTCTACGAAAGCATCTCATCTCGACAGCTTGGATTCTTCTCTCGATGTCTGCAGTCAGGGTCCAAGTCTCGCAGGCGTAGAGCAATATTGATATAACCAGGGAACGCATCAGTCTGATTTTTGAGCTGAGAGCGATGTTTTTGTTGTTCCAGATGGTGTTCAGCTTGTTGAGTGCCATTGTTGTTTGGGCAATTCTCGAGAGTACTTCTGGTTTAGATCCTTCATCTGACACGATTGCTCCCAGATATTTGAAGCTGTGGACTGTTTTAAGCTTTTCGTCGTTGACTTTGATGTCAATGCTGATGCCGTTGGTGTTGTTAGTCATCAGTTTGGTTTTCTCCGCACTGATTTGCATTCCATACGATGTGGAGGCTTTGTCTAGATGTTTGACCAGGCTTGCCAGTTCTTCTTCTTTTCCAGCCAGTCCATCAATGTCGTCGGCAAAACGTAGGTTTGTGATTGTTCTGCCGCCTATGCTGACTGTTCCTACATGCTCTTCCAGTGCGTCAGTCATTATTCTTTCTAAGAAGATGTTGAAGAGTGTTGGGGAGAGTAGACAGCCTTGTCTCACTCCGACTGTGGTTCTGAACCAGTCCCCGATGCTATTGTTGAGGTAGACGGCGCTGGTGGCTTTGTCATAGAGGTGCTGTATCAGTCTGATCAGGTTGGCGTTGATGTTGTACAGATTCATGGTAGCCCACAAAGCTGCATGCCAGACCCTGTCAAATGCCTTCTTAAAATCAATGAAGACGTGGTAGAGGTCTTGTTGGTGTTGATGGTACCTCTCACATAGCAACCTCAAGTTGAAGATTTGTTCACTCACTGACCAGTACAAAAAACACGTGCAGATAAACAGAAGCACTTGAATTCCCTGCACAAGGAAATCAGACTGCGGCACTCCGTAACACCCCCCAATACCTTCCCCACCCCCTTGCCCCCAATACTTTCCCGTGATATTGCACTCACAATACAACATTCTTTGATATCAGATTCAACTTCACATTCTTTATTCAAGGAATGAACACAGATTTTTTATGAAGTTTTGCATGTCGTCCTTGAGAAGGGGAGACGGGCTGGGGTGTGGGGGTGGGGGTGGGGGTGGGGTGGGGTCTCACTTCCAACAATTCACTTTGCAAGCAAGAGCGATGACCATCACTTGCACTAGCGCTTGCAAACAATGTTATGCCAGGCGGAGATTTCAAAACTACTTTATTTTAATGCTTAAGGAAATACTGAGGGAATTTTTTTTTAACAAAAAAGCGAACAAACAAACTAAAAAGAGGAGCCATAGTGCAGAGGTAACCCAAAGCAGACTTGACAGCTGGTGTAACTATGACCTGCACACACAACTCCCCTCTCAAAGGCCCGAGTGACACCGTGAAAAAGTAAGGCCACTTACACAATAGCATTGCATCATCATTCAGTCATATCACCCACGGAGTCAAAAAAACCCTTCAGTGACATCCACCACACAGTTCTACCACCACACAGTAACATCACTCTACAGAATGATACAGTAAAAACCCACTTTTATATCACCCAATTAACAGTTCCATTTTTTGACGTTGCTGCTTTTAGTCCAACCGACTGCACATGACCATATCAACAAAATCCAACAACAAAACATCAACCACAATAAACACAATACTTTGTCACGTCTGAAAGAAAAAGGCAAAACAACACAGTTCATGATATATTATCTTCATCAATAAGCTCATTAAGCAAAACAACACAGTTCTTGATATATTATCTTCATCATTAAACTCATTAAGCAAAACAACACAGTTCGTGATATATTATCTTCATCATGAAGCTCATTGAGAAAAATAATCCTGGGCTGTGCTGAGGACATCAGATCTTCAGTTATCATCACCCCCAGATAAAAAAAATCACTATACAAACGATAAAAGATTTCAAAGCAGCTCAGAAATACATTCAAAAGGCTAAAAAGTCAAATAACACAGCAGAATAGACAGCTAGTGCCCATCCCAGTGTTTACAATATAATGACATAAACACCACAGCAAAGCACATATAGTACATCATAAACGGTGGAAAATCTAAAAAATAAAAAAAAATAAAAATAAAAAAAATAAGAGGTCAAGGCTCGCTGGGGACAAAACAAAGAAGGGGGGGGGGAGCAACAGAAAAGACAGAGACAATATAGAAGGAGAAAATGAAATTTTACTAAAATAAATAAATAAATAAATAAAATAAAGTAGAAAAGAGAATTTTTCCGTCACAGATGTTCCAGAAGGGGGTGACATCTGTTCTGACTGACCCCCACCATCCCCATGGGAGATCACTCTATAGTAACAACCCACAGAGTTATCTCAAAATACACCGACTCGGACATTGTAATGAATCATGTTCTGCATTATCTCACAACAACAATACACTGACTCGGACATTGTAATCAATCATGTTCTGCATTATCTCACAACAACAATACACTGACTCGGACATTGTAATCAATCATGTTCTGCATTATCTCACAACAACAATACACTGACTCGGACATTGTAATCAATCATGTTCTGCATTATCTCACAACAACACTCAAAACAACACCTTCATACAGCCCGCATGGCTACACCAACGTGTGCATTTCAAACAACCAACTGGAATGTCTTTGACTTGGGCTGTTTATAGCCAACCTGACCACACAGGGCATTTCCTCAGTTGAAAACTGTAAATATCGGTCCCATAGTGTGTGAGAACTGTGAAGGACAAAGTGATGAGACCTGTTTGAACAGGTCAGTTATCTGAGGGGATCTGAAGGACAAAGTGACGAGAACTGTTTGAACAGGTCAGTTATCTGAGGGGATCTGAAGGACAAAGTGATGAGAACTGTTTGAACAGGTCAGTTATCTGAGGGGATCTGAAGGACAAAGTGATGAGAACTGTTTGAACAGGTCAGTTATCTGAGGGGATCTGAAGGACAGAGTGATGAGAACTGTTTGAACAGGTCATCAGTATCTGAGGGGATCTGAAGGACAAAGTGATGAGAACTGTTTGAACAGGTCATCAGTATCTGAGGGGATCTGAAGGACAAAGTGATGAGAACTGTTTGAACAGGTCAGTTATCTGAGGGGATCTGAAGGACAAAGTGATGAGAACTGTTTGAACAGGTCATCAGTATCTGAGGGGATCTGAAGGACAAAGTGATGAGAACTGTTTGAACAGGTCATCAGTATCTGAGGGGATCTGAAGGACAAAGTGATGAGAACTGTTTGAACAGGTCAGTTATCTGAGGGGATCTGAAGGACAAAGTGATGAGAACTGTTTGAACAGGTCATCAGTTATCTGAGGGGATCTGAAGGACAAAGTGACGAGAACTGTTTGAACAGGTCAGTTTCCTGAGAATTCACAAAACTGAACAGTTTCAGTTTGAAGGAGATGTCAATCCATAAGGACTGACCCACACACACTGCACCAAACCTGCTGAAAGAAGCACGTCCTCATGCTAATCTTCCCAACACACTGCACCAAACCTGCTGAAAGAAGCACATCCTCATGCTAATCTTCCCAACACACTGCACCAAACCTGCTGAAAGAAGCACGTCCTCATGCTAATCTTCCCAACACACTGCACCAAACCTGCTGAAAGAAGCACATCCTTCCCAACACACTGCACCAAACCTGCTGAAAGAAGCACATCCTCATGCTAATCTTCCCAACACACTGCACCAAACCTGCTGAAAAACGCATGTCCTCATGCTAATCTTCCCAAAGCCACAGTTAGCCCAGCGTCACATTTCACATGAAAACTTATGTCCCACAGTAGAAATGCACTCTCCTCAAAAAGTGAATAAAATTAATAATTTATTTCGAAAAAAACAACCCAAAACAATAATAAAATAGATAAGAAAAAGAATTTCACAGAAATCAGTTTTTGTAAGAAATAGTTCAAAACAATACAATTTGATGTATACAATATACAATACAATTATAAACAAAATATGCATCATATTTTGGGTAACAGGGGAGGGGGTGGGGATCGAATTGCAAAATTTTACATCACAAAGCATGTTTATGTAACTATATTTCCATAATAAAATCTGATTGACCAGAATTCAAATGTTTGAAAAGTGCTTTAATACAGATATATAATTTGATTATGTAAAAATCTTTTGCACAATATTATGATTCAATAATTAAAAAATTTGATAATGTGAACTATTGCAATTCAGTATAATGATAAAAAAAGGTCATGTTTAAAAAAAAAAAAAAATCTGGAAAAACAGCTTAAGAATAAGATTTTGTTTGATGATATAACAAGAGAGGCAAGGCCTTCAAGACTCACTTGTGATACACTTTAAAAAAAAAAAAATAAAATAAAAAAATGTTAAAATGTGTTCCATAAAGCTTCGGGTTAAAAAAAAAAAAAAAAGTCCTAACCAGATTCGAACCCCGCGTGTTCAGGTGAGAAGAAACTGTCTTATCCATGACACTATCGTGGCTCCTTAACTGACGTTCTTAAATTTAATATTTGAACATACTTTTTTAAAGGGCAATAAATCAATTGCGGTATTCGCAGTGAGAACGCTGTTTAAATCATATTATTCTGGTGTATCTTGGGCATTCAAAAAATCTTTAAGGGCAATAAAAAAAATTCTTTTTAAGTCCGCGGTAAAGAAGACATTGCCACAATCACACTGCAACATTTAGCCGTTTTCTCTAGATCTAGATAGATGTACAAGTTTAGTTACACCCGCCGGGAATGTAGTACAACACGGTCGATTCAATTTCTCTTTTGTTTATTCTAGTTTTATAGTTTTAAAATTGATATGAAAATTTAGTATTTTGTTAAACTAATAGCATGTAGAGCCAAGTACAAGTACTACTAAACGTCGTATGAAGTGAAAAGGACTTCATTTTGAGAAAAGTCAAGACTGGAAATTTTTTCGTTTCATCGTGATCAATTCAAGGGTATTAACTCGCATGGTTTACAATTTTTAACTGTGAATTCCGACTGATTCTATGGATATCTTTATGGCAGTTTGGGGAATAATCCAGTAAGTGAAGAGGCGTTCACAAATCTTTCTCTGAATAAATATTTAACGGTCTCCTTCTCCAACTTTCCATCACATGTTATTGTGTATTGTCCATTGAATATAGGATTGAACGGGCAGGTCAACAACTTGAAACAAAATGGCGTTGCTCGCGTTCACGAAGAATATGAGCACGCGCTTTGAATGTGTATAAATATGTGTACGCAATTGATTTTTGCCCACGACCTTCAGGGCTCAGCCAATAGATCTATAAAGTCCACTCGTCGTATTGATTTAGTATTTTCCAAAAAAGACCACTTGGGTGAATGAACATAGTGAAAGCACTGTACACTGAGAGTAAAACACACAAGCTTTTTATGTATTAAGTATAATTTCAAAATGTAATGTTTAAGATGAGAAAGATCAGTTTAAAGTAAATTAAGTCCCCTAGCATTAATTACAGAGTAATTTCCCTTTTTTACTATCTGCACAAAAACGTTTGCAAAATAAATAAAACTTCCATGCTTAGCAAAAGAAGTTCCTGTTTGAACAAAAAATGATAATAATGACTGCTCTTGTTGTTGTGTCAGAATACCACATAAAAGTGCCAAGTTTAGAGAATACAAAAAATATAAATATAACAGTAAATGCAGTTTGCATATAATTTGGCTTCTTTTTTATTTTTTTGTGCCCATTCCAGAGGTGCAATATTGTTTTAAACAAGATGACTGGAAAGAACTGAATTTTTCCTATTTTTATACCTAATTTGGTGTCAACTGACAAAGTATTTGCAGAGAAAATGTCAATGTTAAAGTTTACCACGGACACACACACACACACACACACACACACCGGGTTAAAACATAGACTCACTTTGTTTACACAAGTGAGTCAAAAATGACTTCATTATTTTGAAAACAACAACACTTCACAACACTTGATTATTCAACAAAGATTTGATTCTGATTGTGCAGTTTAACCCCTTGACTGTTGTTGATGAGTACGCTTGTCAGTGAAGGGCTGTCACCTCACTGAGGTAAGACACAGCTTACAGGTCAGGACGTCAGTGAAAGGTTGTCACCTCACTGAGATAAGACAGAGCTTACAGGTCAGGATGTCAGTGAAGGGCTGTCACCTCACTGAGATAAGAACAGAGCTTACAGGTCAGGATGTCAGTGAAGGGCTGTCACCTCACTGAGATAAGACACAGCTTACAGGTCAGGACGTCAGTGAAGAGCTGTCACCTCACTGAGGTAAGACAGAGCTTACAGGTCAGGATTTCAATGAAGGGCTGTCACCTCACTGAGATAAGAACAGAGCTTACAGGTCAGGATGTCAGCGAAGGGCTGTCACCTCACTGAGGTAAGACAGAGCTTACAGGTCAGGATGTCAGTGAAGGGCTGTCAAATCACTGAGGTAAGACAGAGCTTACAGATCAGGACGTCAGTGAAAGGCTGTCACCTCACTGAGATCAGACACAGCTTACAGGTCAGGACGTCAGTGAAGGGCTGTCACCTCACTGAGATAAGACAGAGCTTACAGGTCAGGACGTCAGTGAAGGGCTGTCACCTCACTGAGATAAGACAGAGCTTACAGGTCAGGATGTCAGTGAAAGGCTGTCACCTCACTGAGGTAAGACAGAGCTTACAGGTCAGGATGTCAGTGAAGGTCTGTCACCTCATTGAGATTAGACAGAGCTTACAGGTCAGGATGTCAGTGAAGGGCTGTCACCTCATTGAGATCAGACACAGCTTACAGGTCAGGATGTCAGTGAAGGGCTGTCACCTCACTAAGATCAGACACAGCTTACAGGTCAGGATGTCAATGAAGGGCTGTCACCTCACTGAGATCAGACAGAGCTTACAGATCAGGATGTCAGTGAAGGGGTGTCACCTCACTGAGATCAGACACAGCTTACAGGTCAGGATGTCAGTGAAGGGCTGTCACCTCACTAAGATCAGACACAGTTTACAAGTCAGGATTTCAATGAAGGGCTGTCACCTCACTAAGACAGAGCTTACAGGTCAGGATTTCAATGAAGGGCTGTCACCTCACTAAGACACAGTTTACAGGTCAGGATGTCAGTGAAGGGCTGTCACCTCACTGAGATCAGATACAGCTTACAGGTCAGGATTTCAATGAAGGGCTGTCACCTCACTAAGACACAGTTTACAGGTCAGGATGTCAGTGAAGGGCTGTCACCTCACTGAGATCAGACACAGCTTACAGGTCAGGATGTCAGTGAAGGGCTGTCACCTCACTAAGATCAGATACAGCTTACAGGTCAGGATTTCAATGAAGGGCTGTCACCTCACTAGGATCAGACACAGTTTTATTGGTCAGGATTTCAATGAAGGGCTGTCACCTCACTAGGATCAGATACAGCTTACAGGTCAGGATTTCAATGAAGGGCTGTCACCTCACTAAGACAGAGCTTACAGGTCAGGATTTCAATGAAGGGCTGTCACCTCACTAAGATCAGATACAGCTTACAGGTCAGGATTTCAATGAAGGGCTGTCATCTCACTAGGATCAGACACAGTTTTATTGGTCAGGATGTCAGTGAAGGGCTGTCACCTCACTAAGACAGAGCTTACAGGTCAGGATGTCAGTGAAGGGCTGTCACCTCACTGAGATCAGACACAGCTTACAGGTCAGAATGTCAGTGAAGGGCTGTCACCTTACCAAGACACAGCTTACAGGTCAGGATGTCATTCACCATTCTATATTTTCCTCTTGGGACTACATTTTCATTGTTGGGGGGAATGCTTTACAGCACTAACAAGCACACTACCATCAGCACCTTCCTTGGCTGCAGCACTGACCCCAGTCCACCAAGCTTCACCAGTCAAGGGGTTAAAATCCAACACTGGCTTCACCAGTCAAGGGGTTAAAATCCGACACTGGCTACACCAGTCAAGGGGTTAAAATCCGACACTGGCTTCACCAGTCAAGGGGTTAAAATCCGACACTGGCTACACCAGTCAAGGGGTTAAAATCCGACACTGGCTTCACCAGTCAAGGGGTTAAAATCCGACACTGGCTTATTGCAAAGGAGCTGTGAACAAAGTCAGTGAAGACAAACAATGACACTGATGACTGAAACTGGTGTGTTCCCCAAACCAACAGAAGAGCTTGCTGTTCCTCATCTGTACACACCTGGAACTCACTGCCTTTCTTCATTCCTCACCCTCCCTCACTCATGGCCTTTCAAACAAATCCACAGTCTCCCTCCCTCACTCATGGCCTTTCAAACAAATCCACAGTCTCCCTCCCTCACTCATGGCCTTTCAAACAAATCCACAGTCTCCCCTCCCTCACTCACGGCCTTTCAAACAAATCCACAGTCTCCCCTCCCTCACTCACGGCCTTTCAAACAAATCCAGTCTCCCTCCCTCACTCATGGCCTTTCAAACAAATCCACAGTCTCCCTCCCTCACTCATGGCCTTTCAAACAAATCCACAGTCTCCCCTCCCTCACTCATGGCCTTTCAAACAAATCCACAGTCTCCCTCCCTCACTCATGGCCTTTCAAACAAATCCACAGTCTCCCCTCCCTCACTCATGGCCTTTCAAACAAATCCACAATCACTCACCCTCCCTCACTCATGGCCTTTCAAACAAATCCACAAAAAAATGCACTGATATTAATATCATTATCATTATTGTTATCATTATTATCCTAATATTTATTACTACCATTATCATCATTATCATAATCATCACCAGTAGAACAAGTAGTATATTATCATTATTATCATCATTATTATCATTTTGATTATTACCATTAATATCATCATTGTTATCATTGGTGGTGGTGCTGCTGTTACTGTTATCATCATCATCACTGTCTTAATCATCATTTCATGCAACCAAAGGAACAAACTATAGGTAGAACCCCCCATGCCCACATCAAGAACTCTGCCCAAAGGGACATCACTGGAACCACCAAGTCATGCCTGTTGTCAACAGTACGGTGTATCATTAGGTTACAATTAGTACCGTCACCAGTTAGCAAGCCCATATATAAGACCCCTCTTGTTGTCTGCTTAATACTGATGACATACTCTGTCATCTCATGATCATCCTATTAACCAATTAAAAAACATGCAGCCTTAATCAACCACCCAGTCCAATAACATAACTGAATGCCTGCTTATCACAAATCCAATCAAATACCCTGAAGCATTAGCCAATCAAAAGAAGGCAGGATTATCACGCCCATCCACTGAAAAATGACTGCCACAAGCTTTGCTACAATCACCCAGTCAAATGAGAGCATGTATTTTCGTCAGCCAATCAAAAGAGTGAAGCATCAAGACCCTGCTGGCGGAGATCATGTGGTTGGATGTTACAGGTTTGTCTTCATCCAATCAAAGGCCACCTCATACACAAGCAGCATGATTGCCCCACCTGTCAACAACAACAAAAACAGTTTGTGTGACTTGCTGTTCAAGTCTCCTGCACAATCAAGACAAGACACACACACAAAAAAATACAAATTCGGATCAGATTCGTTTTTTAAGCAGCAGCAGCCACAACAACAACAAAACACACACACACACACACACACACACACACACACTTACTCAAACATACACACACAAACATGCACACACATACATACATACTCAAACATACAAACACATGCCAACACACACACACACACACACACACACACACACACACACAGACACACACACACACACACACACACACACACACACACACACACACACACACACACACACACACACACACACACACACACATCACATGCACTGACCAGGTCCAAGTCGTAGAATTTTGGGCAGAAGACCTTTGTACAGTGCGAAGTAACTGAAGACACAGACAGAAACATTGTACATGTCAAAGTCAGCTTCAGAGTACTTCTATCGTCTGTCAGCAATACATAAACACACACACTCATGCTCTCTCTCTCTCTCTCTCTCTCTCTCTCTTTCTCTCTTACCACACAAAGAAACTGGGTTTTTTTTTCAGAACTGCGAAAAACAATGTTAGTATGTGCAAATGTATGTGTGTGCATGTATGCATTAGCAAAAAGCAAATATAGGTTACTGACAAAACGATGTAGTCAACAGCCCATATCACCATACAGCACCATCCACATGTAACAAAACGATGTAGTCATCAGCCCATATCACCATACAGCACCATCCACATGTAACAAAACGATGTAGTCAACAGCCCATATCACCATACAGCACCATCCAAATGTAACAAAACGATGTAGTCAACAGCCCATATCACCATACAGCACCATCCAAATGTAACAAAACGATGTAGTCATCAGCCCATATCACCATACAGCACCATCCTAATGTAACAAAACAATGTAGTCAACAGCCCATATCACCATACAGCACCATCCAAATGTAACAAAACGATGTAGTCATCAGCCCATATCACCATCCAAATGTAACAAAACGATGTAGTCATCAGCCCATATCACCATACAGCACCATCCAAATGTAACAAAACGATGTAGTCATCAGCCCATATCACCATCCAAATGTAACAAAACGATGTAGTCATCAGCCCATATCACCATACAGCACCATCCACATGTAACAAAACGATGTAGTCATCAGCCCATATCACCATACAGCACCATCCAAATGTAACAAAACGATGTAGTCATCAGCCCATATCACCATACAGCACCATCCAAATGTAACAAAACGATGTAGTCATCAGCCCATATCACCATCCAAATGTAACAAAACAATGTAGTCATCAGCCCATATCACCATCCAAATGTAACAAAACGATGTAGTCATCAGCCCATATCACCATCCAAATGTAACAAAACGATGTAGTCAACAGCCCATATCACCATCCAAATGTAACAAAACGATGTAGTCAACAGCCCATATCACCATTCAGCACTATCCAAATGTAACATCAATCAACAAACTGCTACAAAAGCTATTATACTTGTCAACTAAGTCACACTACATGTACACTCCAGACTAAGTAACAGGGATCCACCAATCCATTGTGTGTGTGTCTGTGTCTGTGTGTGTCTGTGTGTGTCTCTGTGTGTGTGTCTGTGTGTGTCTGTGTGTGTCAAGTCAAGTCAAAATTTTATTTCATGATGGTAAACTGACTAAACAACAATTGCTTTTTTTTTTTTTTTACATCAAGCCATCAATGAAAAACAATGAAAAAATATTTTCAAATAATAAAGGAGAGACAGAAAAGAACTAAACAGATGAAAAGCAACAACAAAAAGGCATATATATCCAAGAATAGTTTGGTGATGAAATACACAACTACAACTCTATTTCACACACACACACACACACACACACACACACGAACACAAATGCTCCAGCACAAATACATCACACCCATCCCATTCACATACACTCATTCCTTCAAATGAAAATTAGAATACAAAGTCACTGCCAACACAAGCATATACAAAACATTTCACAATTAATAAAATTGTGTGTGTGTGTGTGTGTGTGTGTGTGTGTGTGTGTGTGTGTGTGTGTGAATGAGGACCAACACAGCACTCAGCGGATGCTGACACGCCCACCCCCCTCACCCCTCCTCCCTGTACACCAGCGCCATGGTCTGCAGACAACTCCTGTATTTGATCTGCCCCGCCACGGGTTGTGGCCCCTGGATCCGACTCTTGGCCACGTCGAAGGGAATGTTGACGACAGATGCCACGGTCCCCGCACACAGACCAATCAGAAACCTCCGGAAGAAATCCAGGGTGGTATCCTGGACAAAGACAGAAACAGTGTTCATTCTCTTGCCACCAACTTTCTGTGTGGAAAACAAAACCACTCTCCAGCGCCAAATATGTCAGAGACTGTGTCGATGCCATCCCTGGCTGCCTTCCAGGCCAGGATGGCATTCCTCCACTAACCCCTACCTTCCCCCTCCCCAACAACACAGTAACTCTCAACCACACGATTCGGGTCATGTCCCAACAACACAGTAACTCTCAACCACACGATTCGGGTCATGTCCCAACAACACAGTAACTCTCAACCACATGATTCAGTTCATGTCCCAACAACACAGTAACTCTCAACCACACGATTTGGTTCATGTCCCAACAACACAGTAACTCTCAACCACACGATTCGGGTCATGTCCCAACAACACAGTAACTCTCAACCACACGATTTGGGTCATGTCCCAACAACACAGTAACTCTCAACCACATGATTCAGTTCATGTCCCAACAACACAGTAACTCTCAACCACACGATTTGGTTCATGTCCCAACAACACAGTAACTCTCAACCACACGATTCGGGTCATGTCCCAACAACACAGTAACTCTCAACCACACGATTTGGGTCATGTCCCAACAACACAGTAACTCTCAACCACACGATTTGGGTCATGTCCCAACAACACAGTAACTCTCAACCACATGATTTGGGTCATGTCCCAACAACACAGTAACTCTCAACCACACGCTTTGGGTCATGTCCCAACAACACAGTGGACTTGTTCACTTCAAACTGGGTCAAGGGGGAATAAGTCAGTCAACTTCCTGTTGTGCTGGAAAGTTGGCTGCAGTTGTGACACTTTGTTATAGTGTGAAATACAGTCCGTTTAACATGATAATGTGAAAAACAATCCGTTTG
Source organism: Babylonia areolata (assembly GCF_041734735.1). NCBI lineage: Eukaryota > Metazoa > Mollusca > Gastropoda > Neogastropoda > Buccinidae > Babylonia > Babylonia areolata. Next base: position 58,883,275 of record NC_134879.1, on the reverse strand, counting down.
ACATGACAATGTGAAAAACAGTCCATTTGACATAACAGTCCATTTGACATGACAATGTGAAAAACAGTCTGTTTGACATGACAATGTGAAAAACAGTCCGTTTAACATGACTCTTTGATTTCAACCAAAGTTGAATATGATAGTGAACTATCTAGTCAACTAAATTCATCCATGGTGGCAAAAAAGTTTACAGAAAATCTGAAGAAAAAAAGAAAAAAAATCTGTTTAACCCCTTGACTTCTGCTGACATGTTTGCTCATCAACAACAGGCAGGTCAGTGAGGTCACATCGGAGGTGACAGGAGGTCAGGAGGTCAGTCACCTTTCCTTATCTGAATTTCTTCCCCTTGTCAATGCTTTACTTTTGCTCCTCAAATCAATCGCACCACTGAAGTACCAAAAGCAAAAAACAGAACACATGGTGATGGTTATGACAGAATATAACAACCAGACTGATGATGACAAAATGAACACTGTTATGAAGTACAATAATGATGGTTATGACAGAATATAACAACCAGACTGATGATGACATAATGAACACTGTTATGAAGTACAATAATGATGGTTATGACAGAATATAACCACCAGACTGATGATGACAAAATGAACACTGTTATCAAGTACAATAATGATGGTTATGACAGAATATAACAACCAGACTGATGATGACATAATGAACACTGTTATGAAGTACAATAATGATGGTTATGACAGAATATAACAACCAGACTGATGATGACATAATGAACACTGTTATCAAGTACAATAATGATGGTTATGACAGAATATAACAACCAGACTGATGATGACATAATGAACACTGTTATGAAGTACAATAATGATGGTTATGACAGAATATAACAACCAGACTGATGATGACATAATGAACACTGTTATCAAGTACAATAATGATGGTTATGACAGAATATAACAACCAGACTGATGATGACATAATGAACACTGTTATCAAGTACAATAATGATGGTTATGACAGAATATAACAACCAGACTGATGATGACATAATGAACACTGTTATGAAGTACAATAATGATGGTTATGACAGAATATAACAACCAGACTGATGATGACATAATGAACACTGTTATCAAGTACAATAATGATGGTTATATCAGAACATAACAACCAGACTGATGATGACATAATGAACACTGTTATCAAGTACAATAATGATGGTTATATCAGAACATAACAACCAGACTGATGATGACATAATGAACACTGTTATCAAGTACAATAATGATGGTTATATCAGAACATAACAACCAGACTGATGATGACATAATGAACACTGTTATGAAGTACAATAATGATGGTTATATCAGAACATAACAACCAGACTGATGATGACATAATGAACACTGTTATCAAGTACAATAATGATGGTTATATCAGAACATAACAACCAGACTGATGATGACATAATGAACACTGTTATCAAGTACAATAATGATGGTTATGACATGACATAATAACCACACTGATAATGACATAAACTAAAACTGTCAAAGTACAAAACCAACAGTTACGACAGAACATAAATACCTTAGATGCCGAACACTGACCTTGACCTCAGGCACTATGGATTTGACATTGTGATAGAAGCTGAAGTAGATCATGTTGAAGACGCCATGTCTGCCAAGCGTCGATGTCAACCCTTTGTTTAACCCTCGCAGTCCCAATCCATCACGAGCAACGATTTCTCTGGCTGTTTGAATGGTGCTTTTTTGCTGCACACGCCACAGCACCAATCTTTCCTTTACTTAGCTATGCATCTTTATCCACCCCCTGCCCAACCATGGCCCCCACCCAACACAGCCCCAATCTTTCCTTTACTTAGCTATGCATCTTTATCCACCCCCACCCAACACAGCACCAATCTTTCCTTTACTTAGCTATGCATCTTTATCCACCCCCTGCCCAACCATGGCCCCCACCCAACACAGCACCAATCTTTCCTTTACTTAGCTATGCATCTTTATCCGCCCCCCCAGCCCCCCCCACCCCCACCCCCGCCATGCCCCCCACCCAACACAGCACCAATCTTTCCTTTACTTAGCTATGCATCTTTATCCACCCCCTGCCCAACCATGGCCCCCACCCAACACAGCCCCAATCTTTCCTTTACTTAGCTATGCATCTTTATCCACCCCCACCCCCCACCCAACACAGCACCAATCTTTCCTTTACTTAGCTATGCATCTTTATCCACCCCCTGCCCAACCATGGCCCCCCCCCCCCCCCAACACAGCACCAATCTTTCCTTTACTTAGCTATGCATCTTTATCCACCCCCTGCCCAACCATGGCCCCCACCCAACACAGCACCAATCTTTCCTTTACTTAACTATGGATCTTTATCCCCCCCCCCCCCCCCGCCATGCCCCCCACCCAACACAGCACCAATCTTTCCTTTACTTAGCTATGGATCTTTATCCACCTCCCCCCCCCCCCAACACAGCACCAATCTTTCCTTTACTTAGCTATGGATCTTTATCCACCTCCTCCCCCCCCCCCCCAACACAGCACCAATCTTTCCTTTATTTAGCTATGGATCTTTATCCACCTCCCCCCCCCCAACACAGCACCAATCTTTCCTTCACTTAGCTATGCATCTTCATCCAACTCCCCCCCCCCCCCCCAACACAGCACCAATCTTTCCTTTACTTAGCTATGCATCTTTCCCCACCCCCCATGCCCCCCACCCAACACACACTCACTTGCACACATATCTGCACATTCACACACATACATACATTTGCACAAATGACCGCATTCACACACATACATACTGTCACGACCCCCCTAGGGAAGAGGTCAAGAACTATTTTAAAACCTAACGCCCAACCCAATTCACCCGACAACACAACCACAGAATACAGATATTTCTCGTCCACACAAAATTTATTCTCTTCCGCTCTGTCTATCCCACTCACGCAACCTTACACACACAGCCTATACTTGCAAAAAACAACAACAACAAAACAACCATATACTATAACTTCAACAACAAAAAACGAACAGAAGTCGTATACAAAACTACGGATTCTCCCAAATGTAATCGAAAGCAATTTTCCACACACACACTCAAGGAGAAGCAAATCACCCCCCCCAAACCAGGACTGGTACACAGATGCTTTAGTCTTTGACGGGTTCAGGAAGTTTTCCTCTTAAGAGGAAAACAACAAAAACAAAAAAACTGACACACGGCCCAGACAAACTTCGGCGGGTTCGACCCAAGGCACAAGCCCCCGGTCAAAAGGCCTAGGTGCCAGGACTCGGCATACAATGCCAAGCAATGGACCAGGCTGCAAGTCAAAAGGCCCGGAACACAGGACACCAGTCACAGGGCAGGAAGGGGCGAAGACCCAGGACAGCAGTCACAGGGCAGAAAGGGGCGAAGACCCAGGACAGCAGTCAGAGGGCAGGAGGGGGCGAAGATCTGGGTCACCAGACGAAAGGCCCGGGACACACAGCACACAGCGAGAGCTGGAACATTACGGAATGTTCCCCCCGTACTGAGCAATACTAATTCTAACGATATAATTAACAAAAAAAAACAAATGTACAGCACATTCAAAAATGAAAACCTGGAATATAATTCCATTGACAAGACGAATTATAGGAGTAATACACGGCACTCGCACTCTCTACACCTATCATACAGAGCCAACGCCCAATTTTACCCAACAGTGAACTAAGGTAAAATCGTATCATTTTAAAACTCAATAACAATAAAATTGGCAAAAATATTAGCCGACACAAGAAAAAGTACATATTCACTCGGTGGTAGCACACGAGTAATTAACGAAATAGATTGTGTCAAAACCTAACGTACAGCTTTCTTGTCGAACATCTTTACACACCTACATCCCTGACAGAAGTACAACCAAGCTAAATAGACAAGTGGCTTCTTACCTGCCACAGGTGGCGTACACTAACGACCACCACAAAGACACGACGACGACGAAGACAGACGAAGAAACACCGAAGTGGCTCCCATGGAGGACAGCCGGTCCTCACTTCGTATGGTGCCTAGATGTCGGGGTAGCTACCCCACCAACAACAGGAACGACCCGTACACTACGGCAGTCGGGCTGCAAAAGCCCCGAATATTGTTGCTGCCCAACAATATTTCATATTCGCTCAGGTGAGCGAGTAATATGCATGCACGTGGTTCGTGCGCAAATCAAGACTTCTACCCGAACTGAAGGATGGGAGAAGGAGGGAAAGTGAAAGAAGAGGGGGGAGAAAAACGAAGACGGGCCACACGCCCTAACTGTCGTCACAAGTTGTGACAATACCCCCCATTCAAGTTCAAACTTCACGTTTGGAACTTAAACACACCGTCACAACGACTGACGGACAGACAGACACGTGACAACTCTCGCCTTGCACTTCCGCATTCCCGAACGTCTATTAGTGGTCAAGGACAGTTACCAAAACAAAACAGTTTGTCCAGACCAACGAAACAAGAGAAGAGAAATTTATACGAAAGCTATCTTAACTTTACAGCTAGTAAGGATACGCGGAAGCGTGTGCTTCCTAATTTAAGAGTAGAATATAGAGGTATGTGCAGAAGTCAAATGGGACTGCGCATACTCTTCTTTGATTAACACTGCCGAAATCACTTTTCGGGAAATCCCGATTCTTGCTCCGGCAGACGACTGAGATAGTCGGCTCCAACATTTTCTTTTCCAGGGATAGCTTGCACTGTGAAGGAGAAAGGCTGGAGCTGCAGCGCCCACCGTGTCAGTCTACCGCTGGCCGTTTTTGCTCTGTCCAGGTATTGCAGAGGGGCATGATCGGTCTGGACGACGAATGGTTTGCCGTACAGGTATGGCTCGAACTTTTGTATGCCCCACACGAGCGCCAAGCATTCTCTCTCGATCGTGGGATAGTTCCTCTCGGCTGAAGGGTACAGTCAGAGGCATTTTAAGTAAAGGCACTCTGGAAACCCGCCCTTTAGGTACAGTTTTTTGGCACCTGTCGCAGGAAAGAACGAAGCGTTTGATGTCCCCGCACATACCTGGCCAATAGAAATGAGGAAATATTCTCTGTTGCGTCCGCCTAAACCCCAAATGACCAGACATTGGAGCCTCATGACCCAGGCGTAGCACTGTGGAACGCAAAGGCTTCGGTACACAGATCTGGGTCGCCTGGCCTCTGTGATCTTTAAACTGCCGCATCAGCACCCCATGCTTTTTAAAATAAGAGACCTCGCCTGAAGGGGTTTTCTGTAAAAGGCCTGAACCAGCCCTATCACGTGCCTGATGAAAATCAGGATCGTCATTTTGCTGGTGCTGTAAGTCTTCCCGTGACACATGGATCTGAATATCCTTGACGGGCAGGGGAGGCAAGGGTTTGGTATTTGCTGCAGCCTGGGCTCTTGTTTGAACGGCGCCCACAAGGCTGGGATCAGCATAGACGGGCACGACCATTGAAGAGCCGTCCCCTCTCCAAACACAATTCCCGATGAGAACTTCCTCAACAGGAGACTCCATGACAGCCACGTCCAAAACGCCCTGTATGAACGGGGACTGAAAGTCCACCCTGGCGATGGGCAGAACTGAGGAGCACCTTGACTCTGCCAACACCACGCGAACTGTGGCCCCAGTAAAACAGTCAGGTCTTACGAGTCGCCTGGCTACAACAATCAACTGGGCTCCCGTGTCGCGTAAAGCTTGCACTGTGTGGCCATTGACAGAAACCTCGCAGCGAGGCGAGTACTGTTTAGAAGCACAAGACGTGCAAAGCGTCGGGGTCATTGCATTAACACCCTGTGCAGGTGAGACATGAGCAATGAGTGAGACCCTCTTGGGTTGCCGGCACTCTTTGGCCAAGTGACCTGGCTTCCCGCAGTTGAAGCAGGCAGGTATTCTTGTAAAGTCTCTTCCCTTTACGTTGTTTGGAGCTGAATCCCCTGACCCATGTGGAGGTCCTTTTTTCTCCGCGCCCAGATTGAAACTGGGGTCGGAAACCCTACTACCTTTTTTGGAAACTCGAAATTCAGCTTCCGCCATGCGACCTGCTCTCCGAGCATTAACAATTTTAGTAGTGATATGGGCAACGTCCTCAACTCTATTGGGTTCCTCACGCCGAACTTCAGTGACGAGATCGGGATTGAGTGTGGTCAAGAACTGCTCCTGAAGGACCAGATCTTTAATGTCCTCTGCATCAGATTCATCCCGTCCAGCGGCCACACACCACCGGGAGAAACAAACCTTCAGCCTGCCCAGAAACTGATCAAACGTCTCTTCCGCTAATTTCCGCATTGAACGGAACCGTTTGCGGTAGGAATCTGCATCCAGACGGAATTCGTAAAGCAGAGCCGCTTTTAAGATGTCATAATCGTGTAGTTGTTCTGGTTGTAACCGTAGGCAGGCGTCTCTCGCCCGACCCTGCAAAAGGGCCACCAGGCGGGCTGCCCAGGAGCTACGCTTCCACTTGTTTAATCCCGCCACTCTCTCAAAGTGGTTAAGGAAGCTATCGAAATCGTCTTTCTCATCATACGGCACAAGCGGAAACTGATGAGCCGTGTGAGCTTCTAGCTCTTCCTGGCGCAGTTCCATTTTCCTCTCGAATCTACGTCTTTCCTCGTCATCTTTTTTCTTCCTATACTCTTCTTCTTTTCTATCCTTCCATTGTCTGTACTTTCTCTCTTCCTCCCTAGCCTGACGCTCTTCCTCCCTAGCCTGACGCTCTTCCTCCCTGGCTACTGCATCAACCACAAACCGGGCCAACGCCTCTCCAGACAAACCTAAGTCAGTGCCCAACACCCTGAACTTTGAGTACATGTCCTGAGAAGGTACGGCATTAGACTCATTCTTCAAGCCTTCATCGAAAGCACCTTCAGGATTAGCCTCCTTCAGGTGGCCCTGAATCCATCCGGACAATTCAGTCTTTTTTTCAGCACTCAGAGAAGGTGTACTGCCTTCTGCCCTGACCCCCCGTGACCCCGAACTAGGAGTAGAGGCCGCAGAAGTTTTTCGTGTTACAGGCATGTTTTCTTAATTCACAATGTGCAACAACTACACAAAACTTGAATTAAGATTAAGTCTCTAAGTCACTAACTCCAGGTCCCCACTTCACTCAACCGTCCAACAGTAAGAACCTAACAATCTAACAACCTTAATCACCCCCACAAAAGCTAACCAAAACGAAATGCCTGCAACATAAAACGTAGACGAACAAGACGATCACACCCTACCCCCCAACCCGTGTTACATTCCCTAGAACTTGCTACCCCGCATCTCCACCATTGTCACGACCCCCCTAGGGAAGAGGTCAAGAACTATTTTAAAACCTAACGCCCAACCCAATTCACCCGACAACACAACCACAGAATACAGATATTTCTCGTCCACACAAAATTTATTCTCTTCCGCTCTGTCTATCCCACTCACGCAACCTTACACACACAGCCTATACTTGCAAAAAACAACAACAACAAAACAACCATATACTATAACTTCAACAACAAAAAACGAACAGAAGTCGTATACAAAACTACGGATTCTCCCAAATGTAATCGAAAGCAATTTTCCACACACACACTCAAGGAGAAGCAAATCACCCCCCCCAAACCAGGACTGGTACACAGATGCTTTAGTCTTTGACGGGTTCAGGAAGTTTTCCTCTTAAGAGGAAAACAACAAAAACAAAAAAACTGACACACGGCCCAGACAAACTTCGGCGGGTTCGACCCAAGGCACAAGCCCCCGGTCAAAAGGCCTAGGTGCCAGGACTCGGCATACAATGCCAAGCAATGGACCAGGCTGCAAGTCAAAAGGCCCGGAACACAGGACACCAGTCACAGGGCAGGAAGGGGCGAAGACCCAGGACAGCAGTCACAGGGCAGAAAGGGGCGAAGACCCAGGACAGCAGTCAGAGGGCAGGAGGGGGCGAAGATCTGGGTCACCAGACGAAAGGCCCGGGACACACAGCACACAGCGAGAGCTGGAACATTACGGAATGTTCCCCCCGTACTGAGCAATACTAATTCTAACGATATAATTAACAAAAAAAACAAATGTACAGCACATTCAAAAATGAAAACCTGGAATATAATTCCATTGACAAGACGAATTATAGGAGTAATACACGGCACTCGCACTCTCTACACCTATCATACAGAGCCAACGCCCAATTTTACCCAACAGTGAACTAAGGTAAAATCGTATCATTTTAAAACTCAATAACAATAAAATTGGCAAAAATATTAGCCGACACAAGAAAAAGTACATATTCACTCGGTGGTAGCACACGAGTAATTAACGAAATAGATTGTGTCAAAACCTAACGTACAGCTTTCTTGTCGAACATCTTTACACACCTACATCCCTGACAGAAGTACAACCAAGCTAAATAGACAAGTGGCTTCTTACCTGCCACAGGTGGCGTACACTAACGACCACCACAAAGACACGACGACGACGAAGACAGACGAAGAAACACCGAAGTGGCTCCCATGGAGGACAGCCGGTCCTCACTTCGTATGGTGCCTAGATGTCGGGGTAGCTACCCCACCAACAACAGGAACGACCCGTACACTACGGCAGTCGGGCTGCAAAAGCCCCGAATATTGTTGCTGCCCAACAATATTTCATATTCGCTCAGGTGAGCGAGTAATATGCATGCACGTGGTTCGTGCGCAAATCAAGACTTCTACCCGAACTGAAGGATGGGAGAAGGAGGGAAAGTGAAAGAAGAGGGGGGAGAAAAACGAAGACGGGCCACACGCCCTAACTGTCGTCACAAGTTGTGACACATACATTTGCACACATGACCACATTCACACACATACATTTGCACACATGACCACATTCACACACATACATTTGCACACATGACATTTACACACATCCATACATTTGCACACATGACCACATACACATATATACATACATTTGCACATATGACCACATACACACACATACATACATTTGCACATATGACCACATTCACACACATACATACATTTGCACATATGACCACATACACACACATACATACATTTGCACATATGACCACATACACACACATCCATACATTTGCACATATGACCACATTCACACACATACATACATTTGCACATATGACCACATACACACACATACATACATTTGCACATATGACCACATACACACACATACATACATTTGCACATATGACCACATACACACACATACATACATTTGCACATATGACCACATACACACACATACATACATTTGCACATATGACCACATACACGCACATACATACATTTGCACACATGACCACATTCACACACATACATACATTTGCACACATGACCACATTCACACACATGAACGCATGTCTGTGAATACATTTTTGTCACAACAGGTTTCTCAGTGTGAACATACATGCAGGAGTGCATACACATACACACACGTTTGGAAGCTTGTGCACGCACACATAAACACATGTCTGCACACACACACACACACACACCACACACACACACATACACACACCACACACACACAGACTTGTTGAGAACAACAAACCTCAGATAAATGCAGTCTCTCTGACTGCAGTTTGACTTTGACCACTTCAAAGGGGTTGATGACAACAGCCTCTGTCATGCCGGCAAACAGTCCTGCCAGCGTCAGAACCTGGCGCCATGACACACGCAATGACCAGTGACACCAAGACACCGATAGTCATGACAACTATAAACACAACAAGAACAGCATGACAACGTTCACAACAAGCAAAAGAACAAAGAAATCCATAATAACAATAATAACACTTCATTCATACACCCTTTCTCCAAAGTTTAACTGGAAAATCAAACTGAGCGTGTAGACATTTGGATGAGATAATAAACCAAGGTCTTGTGTGCAGCATGCACTTGGCACACTGTAAAAGAACCTGTGACAAGAAAAGTGGTGTCCTCTGGCCAAATTCTGCAGAAATCCACTCTGACAGGAAGACAAATATGTGCTTGCACTCAAGGGGTTACTAAGTACATTGGGTTATGCTGCTGGTCAGGCATCTGCCTAGCAGATGTGGTGTAGCACGTATGGATTTGACTGAATGCAGTGACACCTCCTTGAGAAACTGAAATAGGACATCTTAGCGAGCTTTCAAACTTCTCATGACAACGAACTAGGACTGCTTTATATTGAGAACAGGGATCCCCAGAAATGTTCTTCTGTACATATCTTTTCATGTGTTAATATCAATAAACACACACTTTTTACCTCCTTCACTGAACAAAATGAACACGATACAGATAACAATGGAAAAAAAAATCTGAAAATGGTTGTTTCCCCTACCCCCACCCCATCCCTTTTTTTTTTCTTTTTTTTTCAAAGACCAAACACATGTAAATCCCAGATCCAAAAGATAGTCACATTTAAAAAGAAAAAAAAACCCACCTAAATGGATTTCTGCACCACTGATCAACATGAATAGTTCCTATGATTTCATGAAAAACCTACACCAAGACCTGCTGATCACAGTGCAAGGATGGCGGGCGGTTGTGGTCAAAGGGAATCAACCCCGTTAAACTGCCAAGACAACGACTATTTCTCTCCCTTTGACATGGAGTTCGCCTCTCCTTGGTGTTCCAACTTGATCTCTGGTTGCTCTTTGCCTGGCTGACCACACTGACCACACAGGGTCACGTTGCTGACCACACTGACCACACAGAGGGTCACATAGCTGACCACACAGGGTCACGTTGCTGACCACACTGACCACACACAGGGTCACGTAGCTGACCACACACACACAGGGTCACGTAGCTGACCACACACAGAGGGTCACGTAGCTGACCACACAGGGTCATGTAGCTGACCACACACACAGGGTCACATAGCTGACCACACAGAGGGTCACATAGCTGACCACACACAGAGGGTCACATAGCTGACCACACAGGGTCACACAGCTGACCACACACACAGGGTCACGTAGCTGACCACACAGGGTCACACAGCTGACCACACAGGGTCACATAGCTGACCACACACAGGGTCACGTAGCTGACCACACACACAGGGTCACGTAGCTGACCACACACAGAGGGTCACATAGCTGACCACACAGGGTCACGTAGCTGACCACACAGGGTCACGTAGCTGACCACACAGGGTCACGTAGCTGACCACACAGGGTCACGTAGCTGACCACACAGGGTCATGTAGCTGACCACACACACAGGGTCACGTAGCTGACCACACACAGAGGGTCACATAGCTGACCACACAGGGTCACGTAGCTGACCACACAGGGTCACATAGCTGACCACACAGAGGGTCACACAGCTGACCACACACACAGGGTCACATAGCTGACCACACACAGAGGGTCACGTAGCTGACCACACACACAGGGTCACATAGCTGACCACACAGGTCACATAGCTGACCACACAGGGTCACGTAGCTGACCACACACACAGGGTCACGTAGCTGACCACACACACAGGGTCACGTAGCTGACCACACAGGGTCACGTAGCTGACCACACAGAGGGTCACATAGCTGACCACACAGGGTCACGTAGCTGACCACACACAGAGGGTCACATAGCTGACCACACAGGGTCACGTCAGGCCTGGGAGTTGCACCTCATCTATGTGGTGCTGGCTGTACCACTCACCCAGAAATCCAGTTGTTGGGGGGAAATTTGTGTGCTGGCAATGGATTCTTCAATGCAGAAGCTCAAAGTGTAGTCTATAGTCAGCTACTGGGAATTCTTATTTGACTAGTTTTGATCTCTTTTTATGCTGTGTATGATCATTTTATGTTGGTATTTACAACGAGCTTGTGATTGCACAAGTTAATTTCCATGTGGATTAATACAGTGTTTTTTATTTTGATTTTTGATTTTGATTTGATTTCTAAAAATGTAAATGGCCAAGCTTGTAAGTTGTGGGTGGTTTAGATCGTTCATGTGTCCTAGAATCCAGTCATGACTGGAGGATTTATGTTCAGACACTCTGGACCTACTCAGGACCTTGAGGAAAAATCATAAAACAAACAAGTGAATATGATTGCTCAATCTAAATTTGAACTCACTAAGATGAGGTTTAAAATTCAAATTAATTAAAAACAACTGAAATAAGACAAGTTTACAAATCTGAAATATATGAAAAATATTTTTTAAAAGGCTACCCAAATACTGACCAGCTGAATAACCTCATCACAGCCAAAAGAGAAAGAGTTATGGACCCCTGCCTTACCACAGGCTGGGAAATGTATCCCCCTTACCACAGGCTGGGAAATGTATCCCCCTTACCACAGGCTGGGAAATGTATCCCCCTTACCACAGGCTGGGAAATGTATCCGCCTTACCACAGACTCGGAAATGTATCCGCCTTACCACAGACTGGGAAATGTATCCCCCTTACCACAGGCTGGGAAATGTATCCGCCATGACCAAAGGCAGGGAAATGTATCCGCCATGACCAAAGGCAGGGAAATGTATCCGCCTTACCACAGGCTGGGAAATGTATCCGCCTTACCACAGGCTGGGAAATGTATCCCCCTTACCACAGGCTGGGAAATGTATCCCCCTTACCACAGGCTGGGAAATGTATCCGCCTTACCACAGACTGGGAAATGTATCCCCCTTACCACAGGCTGGGAAATGTATCCGCCATGACCAAAGGCAGGGAAATGTATCCGCCATGACCAAAGGCAGGGAAATGTATCCGCCTTACCACAGGCTGGGAAATGTATCCGCCTTACCACAGGCTGGGAAATGTATCCGCCATGACCACAGGCTGGGAAATGTATCCGCCTTACCACAGACTGGGAAATGTATCCCCCTTACCACAGGCTGGGAAATGTATCCGCCATGACCAAAGGCAGGGAAATGTATCCGCCATGACCAAAGGCAGGGAAATGTATCCGCCTTACCACAGGCTGGGAAATGTATCCGCCTTACCACAGGCTGGGAAATGTATCCACCATGACCACAGGCTGGGAAATGTATCCGCCTTACCACAGACTGGGAAATGTATCCCCCTTACCACAGGCTGGGAAATGTATCCGCCATGACCAAAGGCTGGGAAATGTATCCGCCTTACCACAGACTGGGAAATGTATCCACCATGACCAAAGGCTGGGAAATGTATCCGCCTTACCACAGGCTGGGAAATGTATCCGCCTTACCACAGACTGGGAAATGTATCCGCCTTACCACAGGCTGGGAAATGTATCCGCCATGACCAAAGGCTGGGAAATGTATCCGCCTTACCACAGGCTGGGAAATGTATCCGCCTTACCACAGACTGGGAAATGTATCCGCCTTACCACAGGCTGGGAAATGTATCCGCCATGACCAAAGGCTGACTTGTAACGTTCAAAGGTGAAGAACTTGGTGGCTCGTTTGGGGGTCTCTGCCAACAGGGGAGGTAAGATGCCCTTGTAGAACGAGAATGGTCTGAAACAGCACCAAGACATCGTTCTGTTGTGACGACATCAACAACTTCAGTTGTATCATTTACCACCTCAGTTTTAACCTTATTAACCATTTCAGTTGTAACAATCTTGTGGACACTTACTCTTCTTGGCGGTACATCTTGTGGGCACTTACCCTTCATGGTGGTACATCTTGCGCACCCTTCATGGTGGTACATCTTGTGGGCACTTACCATTTATGTTGGTACATTTTGTGGACACCTACCCTTCATGGCGGTACATCTTGTGGGCACCTACCCTTCATGGCGGTACATCTTGTGGGCACTTACCCTTCATGGCGGTACATCTTGTGGGCACCTACCCTTCATGGCGGTACATCTTGTGGACACTTACCCTTCATGGCGGTACATCTTGTGGACACCTACCCTTCATGGCGGTACATTTTGTGGGCACCTACCCTTCATGGCGGTACATCTTGTGGACACTTACCCTTCATGGCGGTACATCTTGTGGGCACCTACCCTTCATGGCGGTACATCTTGTGGACACTTACCCTTCATGGCGGTACATCTTGTGGACACCTACCCTTCATGGCGGTACATCTTGTGGGCACTTACCCTTCATGGCAGTACATCTTGTGGGCACTTACCCTTTATGTTGGTACATTTTGTGGGCACCTACCCTTCATGGCGGTACATCTTGTGGGCACCTACCCTTCATGGCGGTACATCTTGTGGGCACTTACCCTTCAAGGCGGTACATCTTGCGCACACTTACCCTTCATGGCGGTACATCTTGCGCACACTTACCCTTCATGGCGGTACATCTTGCGCACACTTACCCTTCATGGTGGTACATCTTGTGGGCACTTACCCTTCATAGCGGTACATCTTGCGCACACTTACCCTTCATGGTGGTACATCTTGCGCACACTTACCCTTCATGGTGGTACATCTTGCGCACACTTACCCTTCATGGTGGTACATCTTGTGGGCACTTACCCTTCATGGCGGTACATCTTGCGCACACTTACCCTTCATGGTGGTACATCTTGCGCACACAGTCCACAATGGAGGTGTAGTGGTGGGGGTCCCCAGGACCTCGCTGGATCTGGAACCGGGTCTTGATCAGATCCAGAGGGTGCATGATGGACACCTCCACAAACCCTGCGTACATGATAATAATGATGATGATGATGATGATGGTGATGGTGATGATGAAGATAATGATGATGATGATGATGATGATAACGATGATGATGATGATAATGATGATGATGATGATGATGATAATAATGATGATGGTGATGATGATGATGATGATGATGACAGTGATGATGATGGTAAGAAGTAGAACAAGAAGAAGAAGAAGAATGGTAATGAAAATAAAGATTTTTAAAAATATTAATAATGATAATAATAATATCAACTATACTCATAATGAATGGCACTAGTAAGTAAAGTCAGACTCAACACCCTAGTAATCATCTGTTCACACACAGCCACACCTAAAAATGACAGGCCACACACAGCCACACCTAAAAATGACAGGCCACACACAGCCACACCTAAAAATGACAAACCACACACACCAGTGAGCAGAAAACCGCTCTAATTAACAGTGGAGAAAAAAAATCACAAAAAATGCATTACAGAACAACAGAGATTTTAGCTGGGATTTGAACAGAGGGGGTACTGGTTGGTGCCAAAGACCAGCAACAGCTAATTCCAGACAGTGGGAGCATGAATACCATCACTGCAGTAGCCAAATTTTTTTAAGTTTATTTTTGGTTTCATGGGGGCGTACTTTTAAGAGTTTTTCCCTGGAGAACCAGAGGCTTGTATGTGAGGAGCGCTTTAGACAGGTTAGACAGGTAAGGTGAAAGTGTCCCATCAAAATGGTTGTATACAAGGACTACACAACTTGACTGGTAACCAGTGCAGCTCTTTCAGAAGTTGTGAAACTGATCACACATCTGTTTGCTCAGAAAGAGCCATGCAGCACTGTTTCCACCTCACAGTAGCCATGAACGTTCTTCTGCTGGGAGACAAGAAAAAACACAACTGCAGTAATCAAGACAAGACGTGACAACAGTGGCAACACGTCACCATCATCCGTCAGCCTGTGCTTTGAAATGCACACTTCTTTGTCATGTGAGGATTGTGCATAAGAAAGCACCATGAGATGCTGTAGCAGAACTCACCAGTGTTGGATTTCTGATCCACTGTTGCACCCAAAATGGAGTTGAAGGTGGGAATTGCAACTTTGTACTGAATGTGGGCAGAAACTGGTAACCAGTGAAGAGAATGCAGAAGATGAGTGATATTGTCAGTCTTTTTCAGTTTTTGATTCAAAAGATTAATTTTGCTGCTGCGTTTTGAACTTTCTGGAGTTTTTGTATTCAGTATCTAGGGCAACCAGTGAGGAGTGAGCTACGATAATCAAGTCTGGACAACACAAGACAGCACACCGGAGTTTGTGTTACTTGAGTAGTAAGAAGATGTCAGATGGAACTGATCTTTCAAATTTGAAAGTATTCAGCCTTGCAGAGATTGTTCATGTGTTTCTTCATTGTGAGGTTTGAATCGAACATCACACCCAGATTTTTCACTGAAGACACAAAGCCTACATCTGAATCTCCAATTTTAAGACAGGAAGGCAAAGAGTTGTTTACAGACAGTCTGCTTGAAGAAATAATTATAGCTTCAGTTTTACAATCATTTACTTGTTGTTTGTTTTGATTCATCCATGCCTTAATGTCAGCAATACACCACTGAAATGCCCCAATGGGAGAGTCAAGATCAGAAAAAGTCGTTTCTTCACAGAGCTGGTTACCATCAGCAAAGGCATGGTGATTTACAGAATCTGAAAGGTAATGTTGATAATGATATAGCTACCTATAGAGCACCTGTCCTTGGTCTGAGACCAAGCTCTAAGCACTTTACAAACACAGAGTCATTTGCACAACAGGCTGCCTACCTGGGCAGAGCTGACTGATAGCTGCCATTGGGTGCTCATCATTCTTTTCCTGTCTCATTCAGTCAGGTTTCAGTCACACACACACACACACACACACACACACACACACACACACACACACACACACACACACTTATACAGACATGTAACATTTTACATGTATGACCATATTGTTTATTTACCCCGCCATAAAGGCAGCCATACTCTGTTTTCAGGGGGGAGGGGGTATGCTGGTAATGTTATTATTTCTGTAACCCACCAAACGCTGACATGGATTACAGGATCTTTAACATGCATATTTGAACTTCTTTATGCGAATACACACGAAGGGGGTTCAGGCACTAGCAGGTCACACATGTTGACCTGGGAGATGGGAAAAATCCCCAACCCACCTGGGGTGAGCACTGTCAAAGCTGTGCCATATGAAAGACGAATGGAGGAAGCCCACATCTACAAGACCAAAAAGTATGCTAGTCTAGCCAGCAGCCTGACAGATTCTGGCTTCCAAGCCAAAGTCCTCGACATGAAGATTGGTGCAAGAGGGTTTGTGAGCGCATCTGCCTACATATCTTTATGAAACAGCTGTCGATTTCTGGCAGAGAGAGGACATGGGCTCTCAAGGCAATGGCAGAAGCAGCAGAAAAGAGTTCCAGATGGATCTGGTTGAGGAGGAAGGAAAGTAAACTTCA
This sequence comes from Babylonia areolata, assembly GCF_041734735.1. Taxonomy (NCBI): domain Eukaryota; kingdom Metazoa; phylum Mollusca; class Gastropoda; order Neogastropoda; family Buccinidae; genus Babylonia; species Babylonia areolata. The sequence goes on along the minus strand of NC_134879.1, from coordinate 58,866,184 downwards.
TAAGGATTAAATTTTCCTACTCAAACTAGGTGTCAGATAGCTCAGTGGTTAAAACGTCTGCCAGAAAAGGTGACTCAGTCCTGAAGTGGCGACCACCCTGGAGCCATGGGTCTGAACCTGCTGAGGACCAGGGGGAAACAGGCAGCTAAACAAGGGCACCCTGGAGTCATGACCTGGGTGTGGCCCAGCCATGTCAGTGTGCAAGGAGTTAAAGGCCGAAACACTTACTTCTTCTCAGAGGACCTTGTAGTGTCCACCTCTCCCTAAAGTTTCTTATCACTGTGGTATGGAATGGTAAATGTGTGTGTGTGTGTGTGTGTGTGTGTGTGTGTGTGTAATATTTTAGTCTTTGGTAATAAATTCTGTGGTATGGTATGGAATGGTAAATGTGTGTGTGTGTGTGTGTGTGTGTGTGTGTGTGTGTGTGTGTGTGTGTGTAATATTTTAGTCTTTGGTAATAAATTCTGTGGTATGGTATGCAATGGTAAATGCCAGGCTCCCCGCCTTGGTGTGTGGACTTTACATAAAGGAGTTAAAGTACGATTAACAATTATGTTTAATTTTTGTGCTCTTTTGCTCGGTAAATTAATTCCCAACTTAAAGATTCGACTTGTTGGCGTGTTCTTATCATTGTGAATGTATGTATTTACAGTTTTTCGTCTGGAGCTGCTGCTAGGGACAGCCCTGACAAACAGGGTGGTTGGCATGAGAACTAGCATTGTTCTCAGGTTTGGCTTCAAGCAAAGCCTCACACCGAAGACACTCTCAAATATTAGATTCTTTGGTTCACAGCAATGCACGTGTAAACCAAGCCATCAGAAACGGCCTTGACTTGGAACACATAAGGTCAAGGTTCAACACAACTGGAGCACCGATATTGACGAACAGATTACCTGCACATCCTCCTGCTACAAACTGCATGGCAGCTAACGTTGTCGCAGAAAACTCCTTGGGAGGTTTTACAGCGGGGACTGCCATAATGCTGTTGTCTCAAAAGGTCAGGGCGTCTGCTGTTAGGATTGGTAACTCCAAGTCTTTGGGAGTAGCTTTATAAGTTGGGTTTTCTTCATGAAGAAATGCATATAACATAGAAACCATATTTGCAGACTTAATCTATATGTAATTAACCCGCCGAATTTTTTGAATTTTTATTTTATTTTATCGGACGAAGTTTGTGGAAATTACAGAAATTCAAATCGTGCTCACCAACAAACACTCCCCGACAGGGGAAGCTACTCAGAAGCAGATGCAGGTTATGGTGCACCACCACACGAGCGATACAGTGTGCATGAATCTCAGGCAAGGCCTTAAATTGCCAATAGTATTTCAGTGTTGAGTAGAACATGACATAAACGTTAGTATTTGTATCAGCTTATTGTCATGACGCGATATTGTACAGTTTGTTTCAATATTAAGACATCAGTTATGTTTGCCCTTGAAGTTGAACTCTTTCATTTTACTAGTTTTATGTTTTCTACCAAAAGGCGAAATATTCTTCTTCTGCTTCTTCCATGTACACCCACGGTCAACATTTTGACCATTATTGGCATTTTAGGGAGTGCGCAGGGGTGAGGAGGGGGGAAGGGGGAGGGGTCTAGTGTAGGCCTGAAACCTTTGAAGAAAAGGTGTCAAGGCTGGGGGACAGGACGGCGTCTGCTGGCAGGCTGTTCCAGTCCCTGACTGTACGGGGGGAAAAGGCCATGTTGCGGTGTTCATTCTTGGCAGGGATCCTCTTTAGCTGTTTGCTGTGACTTCTTCTGGAACGGGTCACAACGGGGGCCTGTTGGTTGCAGTGTACGCACACCAGTTCATTGATGATTTTATACATCATGTTGAGGCGAGCTGTGCGTCGGCGTTGTTCCAGGGGGGGCCAATCCAACTCATGCAGCATCTGATCTACACTGGCAGTATTTCTGTGGTGGTTGAGAACAAAGCAGGCTGCGCGTCGTTGGACCTTCTTCAGAATGTCACAGTCATTTTTTTTTGTGGGGGTCCCTGACGCAGGCTGAGTATTCCAGCACAGGGCGGATCAGAGCTTTATGTGCCATTTGTTTGATACGGTTGGAGCTGATTTTTAGGTTTCGCTGGAGAAAACCCATTGTTCGGTTTGCCTTATTTGTAATGCTGGTGATGTGCTGGTCCCATCGCCCATCACTCTGAATTGTGACCCCAAGGTACTTGGTGGAGGAGACATTATCCAGCTGTTGGCCATGGAGTATGTGACCACTTCTGGCGTCGGCTTCCGGCTTTGATGTACAGTCAGGACGCTGCGCTTGTTAGGGTGAAACTCCATGTCCCACTGTGTCTCCCACTCACTGCACTTGTGAGGGTGAAACTCCATGTCCCACTGTGTCTCCCACTCACTGCACTTGTTGGGGTGAAACTCCATGTCCCACTGTGTCTCCCACTCACTGCACTTGTTAGGGTGAAACTCCATGTCCCACTGTGTCTCCCACTCACTGCACTTGTGAGGGTGAAACTCCATGTCTCACTGTGTCTCCCACTCACTGCACTTGTTAGGGTGAAACTCCATGTCCCACTGTGTCTCCCACTCACTGCACTTGTTAGGGTGAAACTCCATGTCTCACTGTGTCTCCCACTCACTGCACTTGTTGGGGTGAAACTCCATGTTCCACTGTGTCTCCCACTCACTGCACTTGTTAGGGTGAAACTCCATGTCCCACTGTGTCTCCCACTCACTGCACTTGTTGGGGTGAAACTCCATGTCCCACTGTGTCTCCCACTCACTGCACTTGTGAGGGTGAAACTCCATGTCCCACTGTGTCTCCCACTCACTGCACTTGTTGGGGTGAAACTCCATGTCCCACTGTGTCTCCCACTCACTGCACTTGTGAGGGTGAAACTCCATGTCTCACTGTGTCTCCCACTCACTGCACTTGTGAGGGTGAAACTCCATGTCCCACTGTGTCTCCCACTCACTGCACTTGTGAGGGTGAAACTCCATGTCCCACTGTGTCTCCCACTCACTGCACTTGTTGGGGTGAAACTCCATGTCCCACTGTGTCTCCCACTCACTGCACTTGTTGGGGTGAAACTCCATGTCCCACTGTGTCTCCCACTCACTGCACTTGTTGGGGTGAAACTCCATGTCCCACTGTGTCTCCCACTCACTGCACTTGTTGGGGTGAAACTCCATGTCCCACTGTGTCTCCCACTCACTCAGGGCATCAAGGTCCTCCTGCAGTTTTGTTGTAGTGGGTATTTGACTTGATGGGGCAGTCAGTGGCAGTGTCATCTGCAAAGAGTCTGGTGTTGGATGAGACGTGGCTTGGTAGGTCGTTCATGTAGGCCAGGAACAGGCAGAGGCCCAGGACTGAGCCCTGGGGAACCCCAGACTTCACCTGGACAAAGTCGGACCTGCTCCCCTCCACAACAACGGCCTGCCTCCTGTCTCATAGGAAGCTGGAGATCCATCGATTTGCATCCCCCCTAACACCATAGTGGTCATGTTTATGGATCAGTAGGCTGTGATTCACCTTGTCAAAGGCATGGCGAAATCCAGCACTACAATGTCAGACGGTATGCCTTTGTCCAGGTTTGATGTTAGCTGGTCTGACAGCTCAAGCAGTTGTGTCTCACAGGAATGTTTCTTGCGGAAGCCATGTTGGTGTGGAGTCAAGATGTTTGAGGACTCTAGATGCTCCCATCACGTTGCTAACAATCACGTGCTCAAGAATCTTGCACGCGACGCATATAAGGGAGACTGGCCGGTAGTTACTTGGTTTGTAGTGCTCTCCCTTCTTATACACCGATGTGACATGTGCAGTGCACCAATCATCAGGGACACAGCCAGTGGATAATGAACGCTGGAAGATGCACGTGAGGATAGGAGCCACCTCACTGGCCAAGGTCTTCAGTATACGTGGGGAGGTGTTGTCTGGGCCTGCTGCTTTTGCCGAGTTCAGGTTCGCCAGCAGCTTCTCAACTCCTGCTGGTATGATACTGAAGTCTGGCATAGTGGGGAAATCCTCTCGACTGCCCGGCATGCTTCATTTTTCATGGACTTCTGTCAGATTGTAGTCTTTGCCTTCGCTGAATGCTGTGAAGAACTGGTTGTTTAGGGCCTCAGCCTTGGCCTTCGAGTCGTGACGAGGCGGCCTTGGACCTTCAGGGGGGGAACACCTGACTGCGATGTACGCTGATGTTTGATGTATGTCCAGAACCGCTTCGTGCATGGTGTTCTGTCCTGCTCTTCTTCCTGTGGAGTGAACAGACAGTTGACGTAATGCCAGTAAGCTCGTCTCAGTTTCTCTTGCGTCTCTCTTCTCAGGTACGCTCTATCCCTTTTCCGTAGGAGGCGTCTCACTTCTGTGGTGACCCATGGGTAGGAGTCAGTTTTCTTGGGAGTCTTATAGGGAATGTTGCGTGTGATACTGCTCTGGATGGTGGTCTTGAATTTTGTCCACAAATCTTCTGCGGAGGTTGAGTCATTTGAGGCCATATTCAGTGGTGCAGTCCAAATGCCTGGGCGTAATCCAGAGTAAACTCCTTCAGTCATTGACTAATCACTTTTGTTCTGCATTGTTTTTGTTGTTGTTTTTTGGTTGTTGTTGTTTTGTGTGTGTGTGTGTGTGCGTTTCTTCTTCTTCTTCTTCCTTGTACACCCACAGTTAACATTTTGACCATTATTGGCGTTTTAGGGTTATGCGTTTTTTTTGTGTTTTTTTTTTTGTTTTTTGGGGGGGTTGGGTTTTTTTGTTTATTTGTTTTCTTTTGCTTTGGGTGGAATGGCTGTGGATGGTGGAATAATGGGGAAATACTGATGTATTTTGATTGTTTTGATTTTTTCTTCTTTTTACTCATTTTCACTTCTTAAGCTTTAGTCCCTCTTTAGGGCAAGGGCTGGATGTAAAAAAAGCATGTTACTTGCTTATCTATTACCCTCAATAATAAAGATTTTGTCTTTGTCTTGTCTTGTCTTGTCTTGCTGGATAAAATTAATATCCTCAGCCAGCCACTTCTCACTGTCAGCTGTGCCACTTACATGGAAGGACACACACACACACACAAACACACACACACATACACACACACACACACACACACACACACACAGAGTGTGTGAACATACACATGTATGTGTGCATGTACACTCAAAATGTATTTGGTGGACATAATGAGGTGGGTTGTGTTTACCATTGTGTTGTTGTATTTTGTGTGTGTGTGTGTGTGTGTGTGGTCTAGATCCACTGAATTTTATGAGAGAAACTGAAGCAAAATGTCTTCAAAATAAAGCCATTGCACATATGATATCAACTTGAAACTGAAACTACAGATACTCTGAAATAACCTTACTACATTCTGTTGTTGTTTTCTCGAATGTCCATAAAACACTAACAATTCAGGGCATCACTTGTCCCATGATGTTCAGTGTTGTGTAACATTCACTGTTTATTATCATTGAACTGAGCTAAGAGCCAACATATAGTTGATAACATTACTAACAGATGAGCAGCCATGGTGAAGTGATTATTGCTGCGGACTGCTGACTGAGAGGATGCAGGTTCAAACCTCATCAGAGGTGGCTGGGGATTTTCGCCCATGACTGCTCTGTCCCAGGACTGATTCATTGAATTTGTGCTGTAGGCTCCAGTGGGAAGACTGGAACCACACATTTGAGGGTCATCCTCTTCTTTGGGAGTGTTGCTCAAATTTCCTGTCTGTATCTCAGCCTGGTTGATGCCAGGATATATTTTAAGAGTACAGCCTTGTCAGCTGTTACCAAACTTAAATTGACTGTTGCTCAAATTTCCTGTCTGTATCTCTCAGTCTGGTTGATGAGTGCAGCCTGGTCAGGTAGTGCCATACCTAAATAGAATTTGTTGCTTAAAATGTTGAGTCCCAAACCTAAATAGACTGTTGCTCAAAGTGTCTGCCTATATCTCTCAGCCTGGTTGATGCCGGGAATGGGATATATTAGGAAAGTACAGCCTTGTCAACTTGTCCCCAATTTAAATAGACTCCTGAGATGACCTGATTAGGCTTTAGCAGCATCTTCATCATTCCCATTATCATTCACCGTCATTGGAACATGGAAAACAATCTGTCTCAAATTCTGGGACACCAAAAAAAACAACAACAAAACAAATAAAACTACTAACTGTGTGCTGAAATAGAATGGTGTGAGGGCCTTTTGCAGGTGACGGACACCTTGTCCCAGCTGTGGTAGTACTAAGTGTGTGCTGAAATAGAATGGTGTGAGGGCCTTTTGCAGGTGACGGACACCTTGTCCCAGCTGTGGTAGTACTAAGTGTGTGCTGAAATAGAATGGTGTGAGGGCCTTTTGCAGGTGACAGACACCTTGTCCCAGCTGTGGTAGTACTAAGTGTGTGCTGAAATAGAATGGTGTGAGGGCCTTTTGCAGGTGACAGACACCTTGTCCCAGCTGTAGTAGTACTAACTGTGTGCTGAAATAGAATGGTGTGAGGGCCTTTTGCAGGTGACAGACACCTTGTCCCAGCTGTGGTAGTACTAAGTGTGTGCTGAAATAGAATGGTGTGAGGGCCTTTTGCAGGTGACAGACACCTTGTCCCAGCTGTGGTAGTACTAAGTGTGCTGAAATAGAATGGTGTGAGGGCCTTTTGCAGGTGACAGACACCTTGTCCCAGCTGTGGTAGTACTAAGTGTGTGCTGAAATAGAATGGTGTGAGGGCCTTTTGCAGGTGACAGACACCTTGTCCCAGCTGTAGTAGTACTAAGTGTGTGCTGAAATAGAATGGTGTGAGGGCCTTTTGCAGGTGACGGACACCATGTCCCAGCTGTGGTCAGGACTAGGACGACTGGTTGGCAGCTTTGCCCACAGTCTGCCCAGACTCACATCAAAACTGTCTGCAGTGCAGGACTATGCAGGTTAAACATCTCTTTGATTTTGACATCGTTAGCAGTCACAAACCTGATGTTTGTATCTAATGTGTAGGTTTTGTCTTCTTTTGTTTGTTGCGTGTTTTGTATTTGCTGTTGATATGCTCATTTTTATAATTTATTCTCTACAATATACCTGTAAAGTTCACTCAGATTTCTTGTATTTTAGAAAGAGATGTATCAAACTATGGTCACATATTTTGATGGGGACATTGTTCCCATGAACTAAGTCTATCTAATGGGCTAATGGGGTACAGAAATGATTTGATCACTTTGGGGTAAAATGAAGAGAAAAAAAAATCTTGCATCCAGGCTACTACTACTACAGACAACACACAGCTGTAAAGGAAACCTGCTAAAAAAAAATATATATATATAAAAAAAACTGAAAAATAAACCCTCATGATTTGTTTAGCTCATTTTCTTCAAGTCTTGTGTTAAAAACAGATTGCATGTACAACATTTTATCTTGCATCCAAACTAACACAGACAACACATTGTTGTGGAGACCTGTTTTTAAAAAGATTTTTTTCATATTCGCTCATTTTGTTTCAGTTGTTAAGCCTTATGGAAACCCTCTGACCCGAGCCGGCATGTGGAGCAGCTGGGTTGCCTCCCCTGTGTGGCGCACGATGGCGACGCTGAACCAGATGCACCGCTCGGGGCCCCACCGACCCAAACCCCGCAAAAAGGGGCCCATGGATGGCCGCCCGCAGCTCAGGGGCGTGGTGCTCAAAACGCTCGTCAAGAAACCCAAAAAGCCCAACTCCGCCAACAGGAAGTGCGTGCGCCTGCGACTGAGCACGGGTAAAGAGGTGACAGCCTATGTCCCTGGGGAAGGTCACAACCTTCAGGAGCACAGCATCGTACTGGTGAGGGGGGGTCGTGTTCCCGACCTGCCTGGGGTCAAACTGAAGTGCATCCGCGGCAAGTACGACTTGGCGCATGTCAAAAAGTGAACCGTGGGTGGTGGTTATCATTATCGGCGTTGTTGTGAACACGTGTGTCTCTAGAGAGTGAGTGAGAAATAAATGGTTTGGTGTTTCTTATTTATGCCTTCATTTCTTTTTGTTTTGTTTTTTAACATGCGATGTGAATGATTCTTAACTGCATGTGGATTAATGAAAAATGAATATCAATGAGTATGTGATCACTTTTCTACTCTTTTTATCTTTTCTTGCCTCATCTCTCATGTCTGCTATGTGGCATCAACCTGAAAGCTGCTCATCCCAGACCCTTTATACACAGCCACACTCAGGTTCATTTCGTCACAGCCTCAACTGCCAACAGGAATGGGTCTTTGTTAGGTCAGCATGAGGTCAACAGCCTCAGCTGCCAACAGGAATGGGTCTTTGTTAGGTCAGCATGAGGTCAACAGCCTCAACTGCCAACAGGAATGGGTCTGTTAGGTCAGCATGAGGTCAACAGCCTCAACTGCCAACAGGAATGGGTCTTTGTTAGGTCAGCATGAGTTCACCGGAAAGAGGAGACTGTTCAGTCACTTCAGTGATGTGCATTTTGGGGGAGGGGGGGATCATTGTATTGTAATGTCATGTCAGATGTAATGTTGTGTAATATAGTATGTGTTTGTGCTGTGCTTATCGATATGTATATTATCTACATATGGATGGATGTGCAAACAGGTGTATTGATAAATGTATGAATGGATCTAGATATGTTGTTTTGTTTCGTAAATTTAAAAGAATTTACTTGATCCCCCTTTGTGTGTATATATATATGCACGCAGATCAAATGCGCACATCACAGATCCTGTGATTTATGTCAGTGTTTGGTGGGTTATGGACACAAGAACATACCCAGCATACACATCCCCCAAAACGGAGTATGGCTGCCTACATGGCAGGGTAACATATCTGTATATGTGTGCGTGACTGAAACCTGATTCAGTGACACAGGAAACAAATGATGAGCACCCAATGGCAGCTGTCAGTTGGTTCTACCCAGGTAGGTAGCCTGTTGTGCAAATGACTCCAAGTTTGTAAAGTGCTTAGAGCTTGGTCTCCTACCAAGGGTAGGCGCTGTATAAGTATCCGCATCATCATGATGCAGTGATGACAGTCATGAGACACTGAACTGCGCAGATGGACAGTACCTCGGTTAGTGGCTCCCTACAACCAAGGCCCACAGACCCCTGTTTTGAGCAGCCATGAGTGCTCTAGACCAGAGCTTTCCAGCTGTGTCACTTTCAAACTGGCTGCAGTCCACGGTCTTTGGAGCAGCAGCAGTATTCAGCTCTAGGCCAGAGCTTTCCAGTTGTCACTTTCAAACTGGCTGCAGTCCACGGTCTTTGGAGCAGCAGCAGTATTCAGCTCTAGGCCAGAGCTTTCCAGCTGTGTCAATGTCAAACTGGCTGCAGTCCACAGTCTTTGGAGCAGCAGCAGTATTCAGCTCTAGGCCAGAGCTTTCCAGCTGTGTCACTTAACTGGCTGCAGTCCACAGTCTTTGGAGCAGCAGTGTGTTTCCTTACTGTGGACCTGTTGCCTGTGCTTCTCACCTGGTGTTCCGCTTTGTCAGCACAGGGAGAGCACAACGTTCACGTCATCACTCTCCTCTGCAGTGGTTGGCCACCACCCCTGTGGATCTGGAGGAGAATACTCTCTTTGGGATTAGCAGAGGGTGGGGGCAGCTGCTGTCACTCACCTCCAACCACATCCACAGCGCTCTGTATCTGTGTATGTGACATAGCGTGTGTCACCACAACTACAGCTGTGACCATATCGCACAGTATATGTGAGATGGAAGCCATGTCTCTCTTTCTCTCTCTCTCCACACACGCACTATATCTCTCTCATACAAACATAGGCACACACACAACACACAACACACACACACTCACAGACCACTATCAAGTGTCACTGACCCAAACAGAAGTCTTGCACCATGTCAACATGAACTTTATTTCCACATCTCACCACCATCCACTTTGCTTCACATCAACATGGACAAGACACCACCACAGGCAACTGCTAATAGTGCAACTTTTTTAGTACAAAATACCATAGGCACATGATTTTTTAAGACTGATAAATCTTTGTTGACAAAAATAGTCACAACCACCACAGACAGCTGAAATACTGACACAGGGGTTCAATCAAGGGGAGGAGACTGACGATGGAGGAGAGGTGATGAAGGGAGTGGGGGAAGAACAGGTGAGGTGCCACACTGTCACCTCCTCCCTCCACTCGGCGGAAAAAGATGGTGTCTGACTGTCAACGTGACCTGCGCTGTTCAGTCCATGAAAATGTGGAGGGATGTTTGCCAATGGAGGACATGCAAGCATGACCACAGAGCACTCACTGCTGACGGTACCACTTGCTCGATCACATTTAGGATGGCACTTGGAAGATCACAGAAACCACTTCTGTGCTGCATGACATGCCCAGACACACGCATATCACACGCCACAGGTCCAAAGTCACATGCAATGAAGATATCAGATCAAATGGGCTCTTTCCATCCTCCCCTTGGAAAACTGTGGCTTTCCTTCCAAGAAAAGAACATGTCTTTGTTAAATCAAAAGCAAGAGTTGCTCATTTTGCTTCTCTTGCCTTGTTCACCAATGTGAGCTCTGCCTATAATCATGAACTGCCACCAGACTGAAATATTTCAATATCCTCATAATGATCATCCTCGTACTGCAATGGTCATTTAATCTTCATCATTTTAAATAGACTTGGCTAGATGCTATCATATATGTGATCAGCAGAATCTCAGAACAGTAAAATCAGATTGAAAACCTCTGTGCAAAAGTTTTTTTTCTTAGTTCGCTATATACTTTAAAAAAAAAAAAAAAAAAAAAGAAGAAGAAGAAGTTAGAACTTTTCTTTCTTCTTTTTAAACTGAATGTGGGCAGGATTCATGGGAAACAACTCTTTCCCGTGTCTTTCTCAGCTCAGCAGTATGTCGGCATGCACTAGCAACAGTAACCAGCATGGGGCACGGCAGTGCTCATCTTGACGTGATTAACCAAACCAGAAGAAAAGAAAACTGGCATGCTAACTCTAATACTTGAGAACTAACATCTGGTAACAGGCATTCAGTAAGCGACAACTTTATAACAGGAAATAACTGCCGAACACAACTGACACATCTTGGTCAGTAAAACACTTGGTTTGTACAAGCCATTGTCAGAACACTGGATCTGTAGTACAGATCACTGTTTAAACACTGAAATTGTACAGACCAGCGTCTGAACACTGGATCTCACTGTCCATTGTCTAAACACTGGATCCAAAGACCACTGAACACTGGATCCAAAGGTCATTGTCTGAACACTGGATCTGTAAAGACCATTGTCTGAACACTGGATCTGTAAAGACCATTTTCTGAACACTGGATCCACAAACCATTGTCTAAACACTGTATCTCACAAACCATTGTCTAAACACTGGATCCACAGACCATTGTCTAAACACTGGATCCACAGACCACTGTCTAAACACTGGATCCACAGACCATTGTCTAAACACTGAATCCACAGACCATTGTCTAAACACTGGATCCACTCACCACTGTCTAAACACTGGATCCACAGACCATTGTCTAAACACTGAATCCACAGATCATTGTCTAAACACTGGATCCACAGACCAATGTCTAAACACTGGATCTCACAAGATCACTGCCTGAAGACTGGATCTTTGCAGACCTGTAAATCTCTAGACCCTGCATACTTATCCGAATAATTAGATTATGTACACCATCTGTGGACCTGGTCTTGTTACAGAAAATACAATGTAGATCTATCCAGAAATACCAGTATTTTCCCTTTAGTTTAATGTCTCTTAGGATTTTCTTCCACTGACATCAGCATTTTCCCACCAACACCAGTAGTTCCCCTTTAATGTCTCTATGGTTATGTCTTCCCCACCAACACCAGTAGTTCCCCTTTAATGTCTCTGTAGTTACGTCTTCTCCCACCCCTTTTCTTCAATCAAAAGCTTGTAGACAAGCAGTTCTTAAGACGGCAGTTTCTTCAAACAAAAAGGAATGTTTACTTCATGGACACCTTAAGTAATGTTAGCGTTTGTTGAAACAATGTCCAGGGATACTGTCAAATGAACAAAAACATGGAACAAACTAAATGCACCCATGGACATTGTGTTGTGAACTGACACTGGTTCAAGAGACATGATGCTGCGTTCTCTCCATCAAGCAAACACGCTCATATATTGAAGTTCACTCCACTGTTGAACTCTGTGTGCACCATGAATATCATGTTCTCACAGTAAACAATGTTTCCACGGATACTGTGATCAATTATACAAACAGCACAGGCATTTTGTCAACAGCCACTGTCATCAATAAAAATGTAGCAAAGCACACACAGTGTTTACTGGAAGCAGTGTATGTGTGTATATATATATATATATATATTTTCAAAGACAGCAGTGTTCTCAGAAATCATAACTTTGTTATAAAGGCAGCGACACAGCATTCACGGAAGTTATGTTGTGTGCACACACCCCCACCACACAGAAGCAGTGTTCCCCGCACCTTTTGACAGGAGTGGGAGGTTAAGTAATTAATTTCTTTTCTTGTAAAACACAGTCAACCTGGTGTCCACACACACAGGTATCTTTCACTCAGCCATCCAGAATTTACTGAATATCTTGTGCCCAAAGGTGTGTAGTCCTTGTGCCCAAAGGTGTGTACAGCCGTCAAGTAATGTACTGTTATCATTGATGCTCATCACCCAACCAACTGACCAGCTGTCAAGTAATGTACTGTTATCATTGATGCTCATCACCCAACCAACTGTACAGCCATCAAGTAATGTACTGTTATCATTGATGCTCATCACCCAACCAACTGTACAGCCATCAAGTAATGTACTGTTATCACTGATGCTCATCACCCAACCAACTGTACAGCCATCAAGTAATGTACTGTTATCATTGATGCTCATCACCCAACCAACTGTACAGCCATCAAGTAATGTACTGTTATCACTGATGCTCATCACCCAACCAACTGACCAGCTGTCAAGTAATGTACTGTTATCACTGATGCTCATCACCCAACCAACTGTACAGCCATCAAGTAATGTACTGTTATCACTGATGCTCATCACCCAACCAACTGTACAGCCATCAAGTAATGTACTGTTATCATTGATGCTCATCACCCAACCAACTGACCAGCTGTCAAGTAATGTACTGTTATCATTGATGCTCATCACCCAACCAACTGTACAGCCGTCAAGTAATGTACTGTTATCATTGATGCTCATCACCCAACCAACTGTACAGCCATCAAGTAATGTACTGTTATCATGATGCTCATCACCCAACCAACTGACCAGCTGTCAAGTAATGTACTGTTATCATGATGCTCATCACCCAACCAACTGTACAGCCATCAAGTAATGTACTGTTATCATTGATGCTCATCACCCAACCAACTGACCAGCTGTCAAGTAATGTACTGTTATCATTGATGCTCATCACCCAACCAACCAGCTGTCAAGTAATGTACTGTTATCATGATGCTCATCACCCAACCAACTGACCAGCTGTCAAGTAATGTACTGTTATCACTGATGCTCATCACCCAACCAACTGACCACACAGAACCTATCAGGGCTGACAGCACTTAACTGTTCATCAATCCCATTGATCCTGAAAATATCAGAAAAATGTTGGTAACAAAAAAAGAAAAGTCAGCACAAAGAAAAGTGCAGTCATATTCATGCACACAAACCTGGCACATGCCTCAAGTGTTGATCATTGTTTTGCCAAAGGACTGACAGAGCAGTCCACGTCAGCATCATGCCTTAGCTCCACGTGCATCAGTATGACTGTACTTCAGCCTGATTTTCTTTCTGAGCAACCAAAGATGAACATCCTGTACCAAATGACTTTGTTCTGATCATGAACACTGTGCATGTACTGTTTCGTGCCAGGTGCTCTGAGTCCATTATACAGAGAGTTTGCGCCATGTAAGTACTTTCCATTATTATCATCATTATTAAGTACTATATTGTTATCATTATCATCATCATTATAAACACAAACAATCCCTTCCCTTCCCATGTCTGTAACAAACCTGGTCCACAGATCCTCCTTTCCTATCATGTGACACCTATCATGTGACACTGGTCCTCCTTTCCTATCATGTGACACCTATCATGTGACACTGGTCCTCCTTTCCTATCATGTGACACCTATCATGTGACACTGGTCCTCCTTTCCTATCATGTGACACCTATCATGTGACACTGGTCCTCTTTTCCTATCATGTGACACCTATCATGTGACACTGGTCCAAACAACATCAGCATCCTGATTGGTCTCTCTGCTAACACTGTCCAAGTAAACAACAGCTTGCTTGTGCATGCAACTTTTGCATACATGACATAAATCAGTTTCTTGAAAGAGAAAAAATACATTACAAAAATCAGAATGTTGCTACCAATGCTTATACTAAGCACAGGATACACATAAGCATGGAAGACACCCCCCCCCCCTCCTCCTCCCAATTGTTTTCTTTTTCTAAGGACATTTCCAAAGATGAAAAAGACTGAAATGTCCAGGACCTGCCACGGAAATTATCATAGCTTCTGTGGATTTTCCTCCGTGATTGACAGCTGCTCTGCACTGTTGATGGTCTGTTTGACACCGATACCACACCACCACCCTCCATCCATCCCCTGCTCTGCACTGTTGATGGTCTGTTTGACACCGGTACTACACCACCACCCTCCATCCATCCCCTGCTCTGCACTGTTGATGGTCTGTTTGACACCGATACCACACCACCACCCTCCATCCATCCCCTGCTCTGCACTGTTGATGGTCTGTTTGACACCGATACCACACCACCACCCTCCATCCATCCCCTGCTCTGCACTGTTGATGGTCTGTTTGACACCGATACCACACCACCACCCTCCATCCATCCCCTGCTCTGCACTGTTGATGGTCTGTCAGCTTCATGGTTCTCTTGTCATTTTTGGCAAGTGGCATAACCCAATGCTCCAGTCACGCCCTGAGTGCATGCATGCATTTACTGATTTCCTATCACAGTGGGTTTCTTCTACAGAAATTTTGCCAGAGGACAACACTTCTGTGGCTGTGGGTTGGGGGTTTTTTGTGGGTTTTTTTCAGTGCACCAAGTGGGCGCTGCACTGGTCCTCAATTTATTGTCTAAAAGGACTTGAAACTCAGTTTGATTTTCCAGTCAAACTTGGGAGAAAGGGCGAGATGAGGATTTGAACCCAGGTCCTCAGGGACACTGAACTGGCAGATAACCTTATAACCATTCTGCAACCTTCCTTCTTTCACATACACAGTCATACACATCCGCACACATATACCCACTTAATTTAGTTACTAAAGGTGACTTTCTATTTTTATAGTTTTTTTCATGTAAATTCCTCTAAGTAGTATAGCACATACGCATATTTTCAGGACAGATTTGCAATGAATAAACTAGAGCTGTGACTGAAGAGTTTGTTGGCCCTGTTGAAAGGATGACAAAAACTAGTATCAGTTTGAGGTGGGGGGGGGGGCCCTTCTTCCCCTTTGTCAGTCATGTCAACACATGACTGCTGGTTCATGACGATGGCACATCGGGGAGGGGGGGGGGGGGGGCACTTCTTCCCCTTTGTCAGTCATGTCAACACATGACTGCTGGTTCATGACGATGTCACATCAGGGGGGGGGGGGGGGGGGCACTTCTTCCCCTTTGTCAGTCATGTCAACACATGACTGCTGGTTCATGACGATGTCACATCAGGGGGGGGGGGGGAGGAGGGGACACTTTGTCAGTCATGTCAACACATGACAGCTGGTTCATGGTGATGTCACATCAGCAGAACTATCAGAAAGGTCCACAGCTGTACACTGTTCACTTGACACAGCCACCCTTTTTTCTGCTTCTTTCAGCTTCACAAGGAGCATCACTGCATTCCACAAAATCCATGTACACTACACCGCATCTCCTAGGCAGATGCCCGACCAGCAGCATCACCCAACACGCTTCGTCAGGCCTGGAGTGTAGGCATCAACAATGAACAGTCAGGACAAACAGCAAGAGATTGTTCAGCTGACAGACAGCAGTGCCTGGCTCTGTGATGGCGTCACAGTGAGGGCCCCAGTGTTAGATGTCACCAGGACAGACTGAAAACTGAAAGATGATTGGCTGTCTCACTGAACAGATCGCTAAAAACACATCACATGGAAGAGAACTGAAAGAGGATTGGCTGTCTCCCTGGACAGATCGCTAAAAACACATCACATGGAAGAGAACTGAAAGAGGATTGGCTGTCTCCCTGGACAGATAGCTAAAAACACATCACATGGAAGAGAACTGAAAGAGGATTGGCTGTCTCCCTGGACAGATAGCTAAAAACACATCACATGGAAGAGAACTGAAAGAGGATTGGCTGTCTCCCTGGACAGATAGCTAAAAACACATCACATGGAAGAGAACTTAAACCTTCCTTGGACTGGACGCCTTGTCCCGCCAAGACAACAAAAAAAAAAAAAAAAAAAAAGAAAAAGAAAAGAAAAAAAGAAAGAACATCACCAAACTCTCTGTATAATGCTGTCCCATCAACAGAAGAAAGGAAATCAAATCAATTAAAACTGCCTTGTCATGAGAGACGCAACAATGCACTGTCCTGGTGCACTGTGGGATAAAAGCCACAACGGTTGATAGATACCTCAGGAACGTATCTCCGCCCCCACCCCCACCCCCCACCCCTAAAAATAAATATTGAAGGTCTGCAACCTGCAGCTTCTCACACAAATGTAAATCAAGTTTAAAAAGCTCCTGGTTCTTCCAGACTGATGAGGAAACAAGCAAGAAAACGGTGGCTGCCTGCCTGCCTGTCTATCTGACAAAGTCAGCGGCAATACCTGTGTTAAAATAAAACACTGGAAAGAAAAATAAAGCTCACTGTCTACCTGACTTCAACAAGAAAACAATTGCCTGTCTACCTGATCAAGCAACTCCAACAAGAAAAAAAGTATTGCTCCTAGATTTAAAATTCAAAATAAACATAATAACAAATCTAAACAAACAAAAGAATGGTTCGTCTGCTTGACGAGTAAAAAAAAAACCACAAAAAACTGAACAAGCTTCATACTTTCTCCTTAGCAATAAAAATTACCCTACAATTTTTTTTTTTTTTCCCTAAAAAGAAACATAATCTGTGATGCCAAGACATTCAAATTATTAAAACAAATTCAAACACACTTTAAAGTCATGCACTATCTCAAATAAATACCTAACTGTCACTGAAGTAAAAACCTATTTCATTCAACTCAATCCTACCGTGGGCAGAGTTGGGGGTGGTTACTATGGAAACAGACACCAGTCTTACATGAGTTACTCACTGCCGCAAAATTCGCAAAATTCTCAAATCGTCTGTATCCTGATCCTGTTGGGATGTCAGATCATGAGCACCTCAAAAACTGCAGGCATCATCAATCAATGAACACACATTCCTGTTGTTTCAGACCAATGATCCAAAGTCGGACACCAGGTCTAAGGTCAGACATCAGGTCCAAGGTCAGACACCAGGTCCATGGTCAGACACCAGGTCCATGGTCAGACACCAGGTCCAAGGTCAGACACCAGGTCCAAGGTCAGACACCAGGGTCTGAGGTCAGACACCAAGATCTGAGGTCAGACACCAGGTCCAAGGTCAGACACCAGGGTCTGAGGTCAGACACCAGGATCTGAGGTCAGACACCAGGTCCAAGGTCAGACACCAGGTCCAAGGTCAGACACCAGGGTCTGAGGTCAGACACCAAGATCTGAGGTCAGACAACTAGATCCAAGGTCAGACACCAGGATCTGACTGGTGCTAACCTGAACCGCTAGCCATGCACAACACTGCCCTTCCACACACGACTGGCACCAACAGTCCTATATCTACAATGTATAAAACTTCAATACACTCCCAATCATCCTGACGGCAGAACCACAAAACATACAATGCGTGTTCCAAAAGACATCCTGCCTCATTGTCTTTGAGCACATAATTCATAAATAAAGGCATCATCATTATCAGTGAAACACAGCAGACACACAACAGCTCGTCTTCTTATCACTGAACGCCCAGCCAACCACACAGAATTCAGACTGGTATGGTTACTGTCTTTGTGAGAACAGTCTGCACAGACTGGTATGGTTACTGTCTTTGTGAGAACAGTCTGCACAGACTGGTATGGTTACTGTCTTTGTGAGAACAGTCTGCACAGACTGGTATGGTTACTGTCTTTGTGAGAACAGTCTGCACAGACTGGTATGGTTACAGTCTTTGTGAGAACAGTCTGCACAGACTGGTATGGTTACTGTCTTTGTGAGAACAGTCAGTCTGCACAGACTGGTATGGTTACAGTCTTTGTGAGAACAGTCTGCACAGACTGGTATGGTTACAGTCTTTGTGAGAACAGTCAGTCTGCACAGACTGGTATACTTAGTCTTTCTTGAAGGCCTTGCCTCTCTTGTTTATTTTGTTGTTTTGTTTTAATGCATTATGCTCTTTGGTTAACAGTTCTGTCTGGTCAAGGGTTTTATGAAAATTCCATGACTTCAGACGTTCATGATTGAACCCTATGATAATCTCCTGTCTGACATAACTGCCGTGCACACAATTCCCAATTAAGACAGCTGTGACTTTATCAAAGGCACATCAACATTCCTTGATCCACACATCCATTCCAAAACTCACTATAAATAAATAAATAACTAGAGAGGGCGGTTTCACTGCTGAGTCTTGCCCTGAACCCCTGCAGTAAAGTCCAGCATTGGGGCAGTTTGAGCAGTGACAGTGCTCTCCCCTTGCCGCCCTCACCATCATCACAAGTCACTCCTGGGTCCTTTTGTCTGTAGAGGGTTGGTGACTAGACCACATTATATAATAAATAAATATTCAAATTTTAAAAAAAAGAGAGAGAGAGTGAGAAAAAAAGTGTAATTTAAGTGTAGAATTTCATTCCTCTAGCTTCACAACAAAAAGATGTATTTCTTCTCCTGGAACTCAAGCTCAATGATTGTACTTTCCCTGACACAGAGAAAAGGAAACCAAACATTTTGTTTCATCATGATTCTATCATCCTGTGATAAATAAAAAGTATCCAAGAAATATCATTCTATTTCATCATACATCTTTCCTTTCTGTTCAGTTGAGAAATACTGTTAAATAGAAAGAAAGAAAGAAAAGAGGAGGATGGAGAAATAGAGGGAGAAGGGTGGAGAGGTGGGAATGGAGGGAGTGGGGGGGGGGGGGGGGGGGGCAGACAAAAAAACAAGACTTCAAAAAGAAAGAGGGTCAGTTAATCTGATTCCTGACACTCCAGATAAAATGTCCTGTCCTACAATAGCACATACATGTACACTTTGTCACACAGGTGGCCATGCCACTCCAGCCCCAGTGACAGTCAGAACCAACCACTGTCCATCAACACCAGTGACAGTCAGAACTAACCACTGTCCACCAACACCAGTGACAGTCAGAACCAACCACTGTCCACCAACACCAGTGACAGTCAGAACTAACCACTGACTGTCCATCAACACCAGTGACAGTCAGAACCAACCACTGTCCATCAACACCAGTGACAGTCAGAACTAACCACTGTCCATCAACACCAGTGACAGTCAGAACCAACCACTGTCCACCAACACCAGTGACAGTCAGAACTAACCACTGTCCATCAACACCAGTGACAGTCAGAACCAACCACTGTCCATCAACACCAGTGACAGTCAGAACCGTCCATCAACACCAGTGACAGTCAGAACTAACCACTGTCCATCAACACCAGTGACAGTCAGAACCGTCCACCAACACCAGTGACAGTCAGAACCAACCACTGACTGTCCATCAACACCAGTGACAGTCAGAACCGTCCACCAACACCAGTGACAGTCAGAACTAACCACTGTCCATCAACACCAGTGACAGTCAGAACCGTCCATCAACACCAGTGACAGTCAGAACCAACCACTGTCCACCAACACCAGTGACAGTCAGAACCAACCACTGACTGTCCATCAACACCAGTGACAGTCAGAACCAACCACTGACTGTCCATCAACACCAGTGACAGTCAGAACCGTCCATCAACACCAGTGACAGTCAGAACCAACCACTGTCCACCAACACCAGTGACAGTCAGAACCAACCACTGACTGTCCATCAACACCAGTGACAGTCAGAACCAACCACTGTCCATCAACACCAGTGACAGTCAGAACCAACCACTGTCCACCAACACCAGTGACAGTCAGAACCAACCACTGACTGTCCATCAACACCAGTGACAGTCAGAACCGTCCATCAACACCAGTGACAGTCAGAACCAACCACTGTCCACCAACACCAGTGACAGTCAGAACCATCCATCAACACCAGTGACAGTCAGAACCAACCACTGTCCACCAACACCAGTGACAGTCAGAACCAACCACTGTCCACCAACACCAGTGACAGTCAGAACCAACCACTGTCCATCAACACCAGTGACAGTCAGAACCAACCACTGTCCACCAACACCAGTGACAGTCAGAACCAACCACTGTCCATCAACACCAGTGACAGTCAGAACCAACCACTGTCCACCAACACCAGTGACAGTCAGAACCATCCATCAACACCAGTGACAGTCAGAACCAACCACTGTCCATCAACACCAGTGACAGTCAGAACCAACCACTGACTGTCCATCAACACCAGTGACAGTCAGAACCAACCACTGTCCATCAACACCAGTGACAGTCAGAACCGTCCACCAACACCAGTGACAGTCAGAACCAACCACTGTCCATCAACACCAGTGACAGTCAGAACCGTCCACCAACACCAGTGACAGTCAGAACCAACCACTGTCCACCAACACCAGTGACAGTCAGAACTAACCACTGTCCACCAACACCAGTGACAGTCAGAACTAACCACTGTCCACCAACACCAGTGACAGTCAGAACCAACCACTGACTGTCCATCAACACCAGTGACAGTCAGAACCAACCACTGACTGTCCATCAACACCAGTGACAGTCAGAACCAACCACTGTCCACCAACACCAGTGACAGTCAGAACCAACCACTGTCCATCAACACCAGTGACAGTCAGAACCGTCCACCAACACCAGTGACAGTCAGAACCGTCCACCAACACCAGTGACAGTCAGAACCAACCACTGACTGTCCATCAACACCAGTGACAGTCAGAACCGTCCACCAACACCAGTGACTGTCAGAACCAACCACTGTCCACCAACACCAGTGACAGTCAGAACCAACCACTGTCCACCAACACCAGTGACAGTCAGAACCAACCACTGTCCATCAACACCAGTGACAGTCAGAACCGTCCATCAACACCAGTGACAGTCAGAACCAACCACTGTCCACCAACACCAGTGACAGTCAGAACCAACCACTGTCCACCAACACCAGTGACAGTCAGAACCGTCCATCACCACCAGTGACAGTCAGAACCAACCACTGTCCATCAACACCAGTGACAGTCAGAACCGTCCACCAACACCAGTGACAGTCAGAACCAACCACTGTCCATCAGCACACAGCATGCATGCATCATACAGGCATATCAAATGCACACACACACACACACAAATCTCCCTATCACCTATCTGTGACTCGCATGCAGTCCTGATTCGATGTGTTCAATTGTAAGAAGAAACAATAAAAACGTGTGACTGCATCAAGAGAACCTATATCTAGATACTGCTGCAGTCAAGTCCACTTCATATTGTACAAACATCGATTCGATGAAATAAAAACCTGTGACAATATCAAGACACCCTTTCCAAACACTGCTGCAATAAAGTCTGCCAATGAACATTGTACACAATCACCAGCACGTTGCTGTGCTGTCAGTCTGAAGGACACTTTGAATCAGATATACATGCACCTTGCTCACTGCAACAGTCATAGTAAAATAAAGAAAGAAAAAGTATTGGTCAGTAAACTGAAGGTTGAACAAAACTCCCTGTGAAGACCACTCACAGGGCAGTCAAACACCTTTCATCCTTATCAAGATGGAATGCAAGGGTAATCAAACACCTTTCATCCTTATCAAGATGGAATGCAAGGGTAATCAAATACCTATCCTTCTTATCAAGACGGAATGCAAGTGTTAAACAATTATCCCGGGTTCACATTGTTAGAGACTCTAAAACTAACCCACCCTGTAAAATGCTTGTTCTGTAAGGTTAGAGCTCACATAAATAATTAGACATAATACCCATGAATGATAATTGACAACCATATCAATCAACCATAATAAAAATAATACTTAATGATGATCAATAATAACATCAGGGTCACATGCCACAAAATCTCCACTATTCACCCTCCTGTCCGATCCACAGCCCCCCCCCCCCTTCCTGGTGCAGTGTCCAATCCCCCTCCCCCCACCCTCCCTTCCTGGTGCAGTGTCCAATCCCCCTCCCCCCCACCCTCCCTTCCTGGTGCAGTGTCCAATCCCCCCCCCCCCCCCCCCCCTTCCTGGTGCAGTGTCCAATCCCCCTGCCCCCCCCCCCCACCCTCCCTTCCTGGTGCAGTGTCCAATCCCCCTGCCCCCCACCCCCTCCCTTCCTGGTGCAGTGTCCAATCCCCCCCACCCCACACTCCCTTCCTGGTGCAGTGTCCAATCCCCCCCACCCCACACTCCCTTCCTGGTGCAGTGTCCAATCCCCCTCCCCCTCCCTCCCCCCACCCTCCTGCCCTTCCAGGACCACAGTGGAAACATAAGCACGTACAGTCACCAAGCGACCACAGAGAAATCTGTTGTGATAAAAAGAAAAGAAAAAGAACCCTCAGCAACTGAAGGAATGCTCATCATTCAATTACCGAGTCCACCGCATCGTTCATCCAGCCAATCCATCAGACATCCGTACACAACACCAGTTGTTGATGTATGACACTGGCATTGTCACTCATAGTCCAGACATCCGTACACAACACCAGTTGTTGATGTATGACACTGGCATTGTCACTCATAGTCCAGACATTCGTACACAACACCAGTTGTTGATGTATGACACTGACATTGTCACTCATAGTCCAGACATTCGTACACAACACCAGTTGTTGATGTATGACACTGACATTGTCACTCATAGTCCAGACATTCGTACACAACACCAGTTGTTGATGTATGACACTGACATTGTCACTCATAGTCCAGACATCCGTAAACAACACCAGCTGTTGATGTATGACACTGGCATTGTCACTCATAGTCCAGACATTCGTACACAACACCAGTTGTTGATGTATGACACTGACATTGTCACTCATAGTCCAGACATCCGTACACAACACCAGTTGTTGATGTATGACACTGACATTGTCACTCAGTCCAGCTAACCTCACAGGGCCATATCAGTAATATCCAGAACAGAAAATAAAACCTTTGTGGTAGTTGTGTTAATAATTCCTCTGTTCAGCGTTATTGCAGCACTGAAAAAAGGGACAGCATCCAAGAACAGCAGGACAGCAGCACAGCACAGTGAATAAGGCACTCACAACAGCATCAGTGCCAGAAAAACAGGCTCTCTCACAACAGCATCAGTGCCAGAAAAAACAGGCTCTCTCACAACAGCATCAGTGCCAGAAAAAACAGGCTCTCTCACAACAGCATCAGTGCTAGAAAAACAGGGCTCTCTCATCAAATCCCTCCTGCATAAAACACATACACACACTTTTCTCCGTCCTTGCAAGTGATGATGAGAGGCCAGACTTGATGGAGGAGGATAACCCACTGAGAAGACTGAGGCAGAGCGCAGCTTTCTACAACTGAGGAAGAGCTCAGCTTTCTACAACTGAGGAAGAGCTTTCTACAACTGAGGAAGAGCTTTCTACAACTGAGGAAGAGCTCAGCTTTCTACAACTGAGGTAGAGCTCAGCTTTCTACAACTGAGGAAGAGCTCAGCTTTCTACAACTGTACAACAGGGAAAAGAAGGAGACTGGTTCTGGTCAGTTTCTTTGTTAATTTCACTTTTCACACACACACACACAGTGACACACACACACACACATGCATATATATATATATATATATAGAGAGAGAGAGAGAGAGAGAGAGGTGGGGGGGGGGGGAGAGAGAGAGAGAGAGAGAGAGAGAGAGAGAGAGAGAGAGAGATTTCTCACCCATGCAACCAACTTTTTAAATTTTGGCCAATTTAGGGGGAAGACAAGCCTTGTGTAATATCTGAAGAATTCTTGAACAATCTGACCAGCCCTTTGTTATGGCCGAAAACAATCTTTTGTTGGAGGGAGTGTAATAATGATGTTTCTGTCCAGGTTGTAAAGAAGGTATCACTGAACATCTCTAGTTGTTGAGGGGAGTGGAATAATAATGTTTCTGTCCAGGTTGTAAAGAAGGTATCACTGAACATCTCTAGTTGTTGGAGGGAGTGTAATAATGTTTCTGTCCAGGTTGTAAAGAAGGTATCACTGAACATCTCTAGTTGTTGGAGGGAGTGTAATAATGATATTTCTGTCCAGGTTGTAAAGAAGGTATCACTGAACATCTCTAGTTGTTGGAGGGAGTGTAATAATGATGTTTCTGTCCAGGTTCTAATGAAGGTATCACTGAACATCTCTAGTTGTTGGAGAGAGTGTAATAATGATGTTTCTGTCCAGGTTCTAATGAAGGTATCACTGAACATCTCTAGTTGTTGGAGGGAGTGTAATAATGATATTTCTTTCCAGGTTGTAAAGAAGGTATCACTGAACATCTCTAGTTGTTGAGGGGAGTGTAATAATGATGTTTCTGTCCAGGTTGTAAAGAAGGTATCACTGAACATCTCTAGTTGTTGAGGGGAGTGGAATAATAATGTTTCTGTCCAGGTTGTAAAGAAGGTATCACTGAACATCTCTAGTTGTTGGAGGGAGTGTAATAATGTTTCTGTCCAGGTTGTAAAGAAGGTATCACTGAACATCTCTAGTTGTTGAGGGGAGTGTAATAATGATGTTTCTGTCCAGGTTCTAATGAAGGTATCACTGAACATCTCTAGTTGTTGGAGGGAGTGTAATAATGATGTTTCTGTCCAGGTTGTAAAGAAGGTATCACTGAACATCTCTAGTTGTTGGAGGGAGTGTAATAATGATGTTTCTGTCCAGGTTCTAATGAAGGTATCACTGAACATCTCTAGTTGTTGGAGAGAGTGTAATAATGATGTTTCTGTCCAGGTTCTAATGAAGGTATCACTGAACATCTCTAGTTGTTGGAGGGAGTGTAATAATGATATTTCTGTCCAGGTTGTAAAGAAGGTATCACTGAACATATCTAGTTGTTGGAGGGAGTGTAATAATGATATTTCTGTCCAGGTTCTAAAGAAGGTATCACTGAACATCTCTAGTTGTTGGAGGGAGTGTAATAATAATGTTTCTGTCCAGGTTCCCTAGTTGTGGGAGGGAGTGTAATAATGATGTTTCTGTCCAGGTTGTAAAGAAGGTATCACTGAACATCTCTAGTTGTTGGAGGGAGTGTAATAATGATGTTTCTGTCCAGGTTGTAAAGAAGGTATCACTGAACATCTCTAGTTGTTGAGGGGAGTGGAATAATGTTTCTGTCCAGGTTGTAAAGAAGGTATCACTGAACATCTCTAGTTGTTGGAGGGAGTGTAATAATGATGTTTCTGTCCAGGTTCTAATGAAGGTATCACTGAACATCTCTAGTTGTTGGAGAGAGTGTAATAATGATGTTTCTGTCCAGGTTCTAATGAAGGTATCACTGAACATCTCTAGTTGTTGGAGGGAGTGTAATAATGATGTTTCTGTCCAGGTTGTAAAGAAGGTATCACTGAACATCTCTAGTTGTTGAGGGGAGTGGAATAATTATGATTATGAGATGGATAAGATGGGTGATGACAATGAAGTAAGCAGTTTATCACCATTCCTCTCCCCCCCCCCCCCCCCCCAACCCCCCCGCCCCCCCCCCCCCCCCCCCCCCCGGCAGTTCCCCAACCATCTCCCCCCCCCCCCCACAAGTCCACAGCTGACACACTGCCTGCACCAACAGCCTGCCCCCTGTTCCTCTGACCATGATGCCCCCTCCTCTCCCCCCACCCCCCACTGTCTGTCACTGCTCTCCCCAACAGACACTGACCACCCAAGTCTGTAATCCATACCACAGAAAACAAAGATGTGCATTATCATGAGGAGTGTGTAAGACAAGATGCTGTTCCTGCCATCCAACGTAATATCAGGACACACACACAAAAACTGCCTGTCACTGCCTTCACCCACAGAGACCAACCAGCCAGTCTGTATTCCACAGCACAGTAAACGTGATGTGTGTTATGGGGAAGTGCGCAAGACAAGGTGTCATTCTGCAGATAGGAGATTGTCACTGCCTCTCACCATACAAACCAACCAGGTGTGTAGTCCACACCACACTGCACAAACAGGTACATTCTGACGGGGAAGTGAGTTAGACAAGGTGTCATTCTGCAAACAAAGTCTGTCACTACTGCTCTCACCACAGGAAACAGTCTCTATTCCATACCACAGACAACAAAGATGCACATTATCATGAGCAGTGTGTAAGTAAGGAACCATTCTGCAGACACATTGCCTCTCACCCAGATTCCCACTCTCTATTCCATACCACAGAAAAACAAAGATGTACGTTATAATGAGGAGTGTGAGACAAAGGCGTCGTTCTGAAGGAGACACAAGACAAACGGAAGAGTAAGATGGCAGACAGACATTGTCACGCCCCTGTCAGCAACAGATAACCCACCACTCTGTATTCCACAGCACAGAAAACCCACCACTCTGTATTCCACAGCACAGAAAACCCACCACTCTGTATTCCACAGCACAGAAAACCCACCACTCTGTATTCCACAGCACAGAAACCAAAGATGTATGTCACTATGAGGTGTGTGTAGAGACAAGGCGTCTTTCTGCAGGGTCCTGAACACTAAGAGGTGTGTGTAGAGACAAGGCGTCTTTCTGCAGGGTCCTGAACACTATGAGGAGTGTGTAGAGACAAGGCGTCTTTCTGCAGGGTCCTGAACACTAAGAGGTGTGTGTAGAGACAAGGCGTCTTTCTGCAGGGTCCTGAACACTAAGAGGTGTGTGTAGAGACAAGGCGTCTTTCTGCAGGGTCCTGAACACTGTGTAGAGACAAGGCGTCTTTCTGCTGGGTCCTGAACACTATGAGGAGTGTGTAGAGACAAGGCGTCTTTCTGCAGTCCTGAACACTAAGAGGTGTGTGTAGAGACAAGGCATCTTTCTGCAGGGTCCTGAACACTGTGTAGAGACAAGGCGTCTTTCTGCTGGGTCCTGAACACTATGAGGAGTGTGTAGAGACAAGGCGTCTTTCTGCAGTCCTGAACACTAAGAGGTGTGTGTAGAGACAAGGCGTCTTTCTGCAGGGTACTGAACACTGTGTAGAGACAAGGCGTCTTTCTGCAGGGTCCTGAACACTATGAGGAGTGTGTAGAGACAAGGCGTCTTTCTGCAGGGTACTGAACACTGTGTAGAGACAAGGCGTCTTTCTGCAGGGTCCTGAACACAAAATGATGATCAGTTGTCTCTCCTAGCTGCCTGCCAACCGGCAGTGATATGTTGCAGTGAAATGAACAGCTGTGGTGGTGGTGGGGGCGAGGTGTACTTGTGTCATCCCCATATGAAGTGCTGCAGTGCTGAACACGAAGCGTGGCTGCCCAACATCACAAAGGCTCAGCAGCACCAGTGTCAGAATGTGGAGCCTTTGTCACCGCTATCTGTAGAGAAACAACACAGCACACCTATCTGTAAAACACGGTGCACCAATCTGTAAAACACAGCACACCTATCTGTACACAGCACACCTATCTGTAGCACACCTATCTGTAAAACACAGCACACCTATCTGTAAAACACAGCACACCTATCTGTAAAACACGGTGCACCAATCTGTAAAACACAGCACACCTATCTGTAAAACACGGTGCACCAATCCCAGCACACCTATCTGTAAAACACAGCACACCTATCTGTAAAACACAGCACACCTATCTGTAAAACACAGCACACCTATCTGTAGCACACCTATCTGTAAAACACAGCACACCTATCTGTAGCACACCTATCTGTAAAACACAGCACACCTATCTGTAAAACACGGTGCACCAATCCCAGCACACCTATCTGTAAAACACAGCACACCTATCTGTAAAACACAGCACACCTATCTGTAAAACACGGTGCACCAATCCCAGCACACCTATCTGTAAAACACAGCACACCTATCCGTAAAACACTGTGCACCAATCCCAGCACACCTATCTGTAAAACACAGTGCACCAATCTGTAAAACACAGCACACCTATCCCTAAAACACAGTGCACCAATCTGTAGCACCCCACAGCACATCCCCCTACCAACACCCACCAGTTTTCTTTCTAAATCATGATGCTATTTCAGTTTTCTTTCTAAGTCATGATGCTATTTGCCCAGCTGGCTGTCAAGGGGCCACCGTTCTTAACACCAGGGGACCGAAACACAAACTAACCTTAAAAGGTCAATTAAAATAATGTTAGACAGACCAACTCATCCATGTCTCATTCTGTCCATAATAAAATTGAAATCAAATTGAAAATATTGAAAATAACGTAAAAAGGAAATTCATCCACATCTGTTTCAGTACACATTCCATTCTTAGCGCACATATAGGTACCCATGGTAACAATAGGGTTTTCCCTGACAAAATTCAGAGCAATCCACTTTGATAGGAGACACCTGCAGGCAGACAAAACAAAAAAAAGAAAAGAAAAAACAGTGTTGCTGCACTGTAGCAATGCACTGTCCCTGGTGAGAGCAGCCTGAATTTCACACAGAGAAACCTGTCTGACGTTTGACATGGTTGCTTATGGTCCATATCAGGACTGTCCAACAATACGAACATTCAGCCGTCTTAAACACAAAACTGTCACATCTATTTACTATTAAGAAAAACCAGCAAAACACATTTCATGGCATATTATCTTAACCATTGCTCCTAAAGGCAAATAAGACTAGCCTGTGCTGAGGACGCCAGTCCATCATCCCCCTGATTACAAAAATTAAAATGGACAGCTAGTGCCCATCTCAGTGTTTAAAATCTCACTAACTAACTGCCAGGGAAAAACATCACAGACAGCACATCACAGACAGCAGAAAAGACAACAAAGTGTCAAGGCTTGCTGGGACAGGGAAGACAGAAAAACATCAGAGACAGCAGAAAAGACAACAAAGTGTCAAGGCTTGCTGGACAGAAAAGACAACAAAGTGTCAAGGCTTGCTGAACAGAAAAGACAACAAAGTGTCAAGGCTTGCTGGGACAGGGAAGCCCACAAAGTGTCAAGGCTTGCTGGGACAGAAAAGACAACACAGTGTCAAGGCTTGCTGGGACAGGGAAGACAACAAGTGTCAAGGCTTGCTGGGACAGAAAAGACAACACAGTGTCAAGGCTTGCTGGGACAGGGAAGACAGTAAAACATCAGAGACAGCAGAAAAGACAACACAGTGTCAAGGCTTGCTGGGACAGGGAAGACAACACAGTGTCAAGGTTTGCTGGGACAGGGAAGACAGAAAAACATCAGAGACAGCAGAAAAGACAACACAGTGTCAAGGCTTGCTGGGACAGATAAGACAACAAAGTGTCAAGGCTTGCTGGGACAGGGGAAGACAACACAGTGTCAAGGTTTGCTGGGACAGGGAAGACAACAAAGTGTCAAGGCTTGCTGGGACAGGGAAGACAACACAGTGTCAAGGTTTGCTGGGACAGGGAAGACAACAAGTGTCAAGGCTTGCTGGGACAGGGAAGACAACAAAGTGTCAAGGCTTGCTGGGACAGGGAAGACAACACAGTGTCAAGGTTTGCTGGGACTGGGAAGACCACAAAGTGTCAAGGCTTGCTGGGACAGGGAAGACAACACAGTGTCAAGGTTTGCTGGGACAGGGAAGACAACACAGTGTCAAGGCTTGCTGGGACAGGGAAGACAACAAGTGTCAAGGCTTGCTGGGACAGGGAAGACAACAAAGTGTCAAGGCTTGCTGGGACAGGGAAGACAACACAGTGTCAAGGCTTGCTGGGACAGAAATGACAACACAGTGTCAAGGTTTGCTGGGACTGGGAAGACCACAAAGTGTCAAGGCTTGCTGGGACTGGGAAGACAAAGTGTCAAGGCTTGCTGGGACAGGGAAGACAACACAGTGTCAAGGTTTGCTGGGACTGGGAAGACCACAAAGTGTCAAGGCTTGCTGGGACTGGGAAGACAAAGTGTCAAGGCTTGCTGGGACAGGGAAGACAAAGTGTCAAGGTTTGCTGGGACAGAGAAGACAAAGTGTCAAGGCTTGCTGGGACAGGGAAGACAACAAGTGTCAAGGCTTGCTGGGACAGGGAAGACAACAAGTGTCAAGCCTTGCTGGGACAGGGAAGACAAAGTGTCAAGGCTTGCTGGGACAGGGAAGACAACAAGTGTCAAGCCTTGCTGGGACAGAGAAGACAAAGTGTCAAGGCTTGCTGGGACAGGGAAGACAACAAGTGTCAAGGCTTGCTGGGACTGGGAAGACTACAAGTGTCAAGGCTTGCTGGGACTGGGAAGACAACAAGTGTCAAGGCTTGCTGGGACAGGGAAGACAACAAGTGTCAAGGCTTGCTGGGACAGGGAAGACAACAAGTGTCAAGGCTTGCTGGGACAGGGAAGACAACAAAGTGTCAAGGCTTGCTGGGACAGGGAAGACAAGTGTCAAGGCTTGCTGGGACAGGGAAGACAAGTGTCAAGGCTTGCTGGGACAGGGAAGACAAAGTGTCAAGGCTTGCTGGGACAGGGAAGACAACAAGTGTCAAGCCTTGCTGGGACAGAGAAGACAAAGTGTCAAGGCTTGCTGGGACAGGGAAGACAACACAGTGTCAAGGCTTGCTGGGACAGGAAAGACAACAAAGTGTCAAGGCTTGCTGGGACAGGGAAGACAACACAGTGTCAAGGTTTGCTGGGACAGGGAAGACAAAGTGTCAAGGCTTGCTGGGACAGGAAAGACAACAAAGTGTCAAGGCTTGCTGGGACAGGGAAGACAAAGTGTCAAGGTTTGCTGGGACAGGGAAGACAACAAGTGTCAAGGCTTGCTGGGACAGGGAAGACAACACAGTGTCAAGGTTTGCTGGGACAGGGAAGACAAGTGTCAAGGCTTGCTGGGACAGAGAAGACAAAGTGTCAAGGCTTGCTGGGACAGGGAAGACAAGTGTCAAGGCTTGCTGGGACAGGGAAGACAACAAGTGTCAAGGCTTGCTGGGACAGGGAAGACAACACAGTGTCAAGGCTTGCTGGGACAGGGAAGACAAAGTGTCAAGGCTTGCTGGGACAGGGAAGACAAGTGTCAAGGCTTGCTGGGACAGGGAAGACAAGTGTCAAGGCTTGCTGGGACAGGGAAGACAACACAGTGTCAAGGCTTGCTGGGACAGGGAAGACAACACAGTGTCAAGGCTTGCTGGGACAGGGAAGACAACAAGTGTCAAGGCTTGCTGGGACAGGGAAGACAACAAGTGTCAAGGCTTGCTGGGACAGGGAAGACAAGTGTCAAGGCTTGCTGGGACAGGGAAGATGGAAAAACAAAAAAGTGAAGGAGGAAAAAGAAAAAGAAAAAAAAAAAGCAGAAATAAAGAGAGTAACAGAAAAGAGGAAAATTTCTAACACCAAATTTCCAGAGGGCGGGGATGCTGTTGACAGTGAAAGGCACACCCCATGGCACCCCACAGGGGAGACAAACCTGTTGTGACAAAACGTAACACAAAACAAAGTAGCGCACCTCCCCCTAGCGCGTGTTCCGTCATACTGCGGCACAGAGAGTCCAGACGAGCGTTGATCTCAGTGTCCGTGGCCTGCTGGTCTGACCCTGACCCTGACCCGGGGGGCGGGGGAGGAGGAGGGGGGATGGAGGACGGAGACAGGGACAGTTGGGAGGAACGGAGAGGTGCCGACTGTGTCCTGCTCACCGCCTGTTTGCTCTGAAAAACATGGCCACCACAATCACCTGTAGTTTGTTGTAAGTCATAGTTTGCTCTGTAAAACATGGCCACCACAATCACCTGTAGTTTGTTGTTGTTAGTCATAGTTTGCTCTGTAAAACATGGCCACCACAATCACCTGTAGTTTGTTGTTGGTAATAGTTTGCTCTGTAAAACATGGCCACCACAATCACCTGTAGTTTGTTGTTGTTAGTCATAGTTTGCTCTGAAAAACATGGCCACCACAATCACCTGTAGTTTGTTGTTAGTAATAGTTTGCTCTGTAAAACATGGCCACCACAATCACCTGTAGTTTGTTGTTGTTAGTAATAGTTTGCTCTGTAAAACATGGCCACCACAATCACCTGTAGTTTGTTGTTAGTCATAGTTTGCTCTGTAAAACATGGCCACCACAATCACCTGTAGTTTGTTGTTAGTCATAGTTTGCTCTGTAAAACATGGCCACCACAATCACCTGTAGTTTGTTGTTAGTCATAGTTTACTCTGAAAAACACGGCCACCACAATCACCTGTAGTTTGTTGTTGTTAGTAATAGTTTGCTCTGTAAAACATGGCCACCACAATCACCTGTAGTTTGTTGTTAGTCATAGTTTGCTCTGTAAAACATGGCCACCACAATCACCTGTAGTTTGTTGTTAGTCATAGTTTGCTCTGAAAAACATGGCCACCACAATCACCTGTAGTTTGTTGTTGTTAGTCATAGTTTGCTCTGAAAAACATGGCCACCACAATCACCTGTAGTTTGTTGTTGTTAGTAACAGTTTGCTCTGAAAAACATGGCCACCACAATCACCTGTAGTTTGTTGTTGTTAGTAATAGTTTGCTCTGTAAAACATGGCCACCACAATCACCTGTAGTTTGTTGTTGTTAGTAACAGTTTGCTCTGAAAAACATGGCCACCACAATCACCTGTAGTTTGTTGTTGTTAGTAACAGTTTGCTCTGAAAAACATGGCCACCACAATCACCTGTAGTTTGTTGTTGTTAGTAATAGTTTGCTCTGTAAAACATGGCCACCACAATCACCTGTAGTTTGTTGTTGTTAGTAATAGTTTGCTCTGTAAAACATGGCCACCACAATCACCTGTAGTTTGTTGTTAGTCATAGTTTGCTCTGGAAAACATGGCCACCACAATCACCTGTAGTTTGTTGTTAGTCATAGTTTGCTCTGAAAAACATGGCCACCACAATCACCTGTAGTTTGTTGTTGTTAGTAACAGTTTGCTCTGAAAAACATGGCCACCACAATCACCTGTAGTTTGTTGTTAGTCATAGTTTGCTCTGAAAAACATGGCCACCACAATCACCTGTAGTTTGTTGTTGTTAGTAATAGTTTGCTCTGAAAAACATGGCCACCACAATCACCTGTAGTTTGTTGTTAGTCATAGTTTGCTCTGTAAAACATGGCCACCACAATCACCTGTAGTTTGTTGTTAGTCATAGTTTGCTCTGTAAAACACGGCCACCACAATCACCTGTAGTTTAGTTTGTTGTTGTTAGTCATAGTTTGCTCTGTAAAACATGGCCACCACAATCACCTGTAATTTAGTTTGTTGTTAGTAATAGTTTGCTCTGAAAAACATGGCCACCACAATCACCTGTAGTTTGTTGTTGTTAGTAATAGTTTGCTCTGAAAAACATGGCCACCACAATCACCTGTAGTTTGTTGTTGTTAGTAATAGTTTGCTCTGTAAAACATGGCCACCACAATCACCTGTAGTTTGTTGTTGTTAGTCATAGTTTGCTCTGTAAAACACGGCCACCACAATCACCTGTAGTTTGTTGTTAGTCATAGTTTGCTCTGAAAAACATGGCCACCACAATCACCTGTAGTTTGTTGTTGTTAGTAATAGTTTGCTCTGAAAAACATGGCCACCACAATCACCTGTAGTTTAGTTTGTTGTTGATAGTAATAGTTTGCTCTGGAAAACATGGCCACCACAATCACCTGTAGTTTGTTGTTAGTAATAGTTTGCTCTGTAAAACACGGCCACCACAATCACCTGTAGTTTGTTGTTAGTAATAGTTTGCTCTGTAAAACATGGCCACCACAATCACCTGTAGTTTGTTGTTAGTCATAGTTTGCTCTGAAAAACATGGCCACCACAATCACCTGTAGTTTGTTGTTAGTCATAGTTTGCTCTGTAAAACATGGCCACCACAATCACCTGTAGTTTGTTGTTAGTAACAGTTTGCTCTGTAAAACATGGCCACCACAATCACCTGTAGTTTGTTGTTGTTAGTAATAGTTTGCTCTGAAAAACATGGCCACCACAATCACCTGTAGTTTAGTTTGTTGTTGTTAGTAACAGTTTGCTCTGTAAAACATGGCCACCACAATCACCTGTAGTTTGTTGTTGTTAGTAATAGTTTGCTCTGAAAAACATGGCCACCACAATCACCTGTAGTTTGTTGTTAGTAATAGTTTGCTCTGTAAAACACGGCCACCACAATCACCTGTAGTTTGTTGTTAGTAATAGTTTGCTCTGTAAAACATGGCCACCACAATCACCTGTAGTTTGTTGTTAGTCATAGTTTGCTCTGAAAAACATGGCCACCACAATCACCTGTAGTTTGTTGTTAGTCATAGTTTGCTCTGTAAAACATGGCCACCACAATCACCTGTAGTTTGTTGTTAGTAACAGTTTGCTCTGTAAAACATGGCCACCACAATCACCTGTAGTTTGTTGTTGTTAGTAATAGTTTGCTCTGAAAAACATGGCCACCACAATCACCTGTAGTTTGTTGTTGTTAGTAATAGTTTGCTCTGAAAAACATGGCCACCACAATCACCTGTAGTTTGTTGTTAGTAACAGTTTGCTCTGAAACACATGGCCACCACAATCACCTGTAGTTTGTTGTTGTTAGTCATAGTTTGCTCTGAAAAACATGGCCACCACAATCACCTGTAACTTAGTTTGTTGTTGTTAGTAACAGTTTGCTCTGAAAAACATGGCCACCACAATCACCTGTAGTTTGTTGTTAGTCATAGTTTGCTCTGTAAAACATGGCCACCACAATCACCTGTAGTTTGTTGTTAGTAATAGTTTGCTCTGTAAAACATGGCCACCACAATCACCTGTAGTTTGTTGTTGTTAGTAACAGTTTGCTCTGAAAAACATGGCCACCACAATCACCTGTAGTTTGTTGTTAGTAACAGTTTGCTCTGAAAAACATGGCCACCACAATCACCTGTAGTTTGTTGTTAGTAATAGTTTGCTCTGTAAAACATGGCCACCACAATCACCTGTAGTTTGTTGTTAGTCATAGTTTGCTCTGTAAAACATGGCCACCACAATCACCTGTAGTTTGTTGTTGTTAGTCATAGTTTGCTCTGAAAAACATGGCCACCACAATCACCTGTAGTTTGTTGTTAGTCATAGTTTGCTCTGTAAAACACGGCCACCACAATCACCTGTAGTTTGTTGTTAGTCATAGTTTGCTCTGAAAAACATGGCCACCACAATCACCTGTAGTTTGTTGTTAGTCATAGTTTGCTCTGTAAAACACGGCCACCACAATCACCTGTAGTTTGTTGTTAGTAATAGTTTGCTCTGAAAAACATGGCCACCACAATCACCTGTAGTTTGTTGTTGTTAGTCATAGTTTGCTCTGTAAAACACGGCCACCACAATCACCTGTAGTTTGTTGTTAGTAATAGTTTGCTCTGTAAAACATGGCCACCACAATCACCTGTAGTTTGTTGTTGTTAGTCATAGTTTGCTCTGTAAAACATGGCCACCACAATCACCTGTAGTTTGTTGTTGTTAGTCATAGTTTGCTCTGAAAAACATGGCCACCACACATCACCTGTAATTTGCTTTGTTTTGTTTTGTTGGTGTTAATAATAATCAGTATTACTCATTATTATTAGTTCATCGTAATATGAATTAGGGGGAAAAAACACCAGAATAAGGCATACAGAAGCATCAACCACCAACAAAAGTGTTGACCTGCCAATCAGAGGCATGTTGATGCATCAACAACCAATAAAAGTGTTGACCTGCCAATGATAGGTATGTAGAAGCATCAAACAAAAAAAAACACCTTTTTTTTCTTTTTTTTTACGATGTGAGAGTACCATACAGGGATCAGGCTGCATGCTTTGAAACTCCTTAAATCTGAAACTGTAAAGTAAATTAAAAAAAAATCATTTGCATTATTATTTACAGAACCTTACAGTTGAGCCAACAGCAAAGTCAGAACTGTGTGACCAAAGGTTTCTCCAATTTTGTGAAAGGTTACGACTGAAACTAGGAGACAAGATTACACTGTCTCTCAGTGCTGCAGCCTTGGGGTCTAGCTTTGAGAACCGTCCCAACACCAACACTCTCTCTTCAGTGCTGCAGCCTTGGAGTCTAGCTTTGAGAACCGTCCCAACACCAACACTGTCTCTCAGTGCTGCAGCCTTGGGGTCTAGCTTTGAGAACCGTCCCAACACCAACACTGTCAGTGCTGCAGCCTTGGGGTCTAGCTTTGAGAACCGTCCCAACACCAACACTGTCAGTGCTGCAGCCTTGGGGTCTAGCTTTGAGAACCGTCCCAACACCAACACTGTCTCTTCAGTGCTGCAGCCTTGGGGTCTAGCTTTGAGAACCGTCCCAACACCAACACTGTCAGTGCTGCAGCCTTGGGGTCTAGCTTTGAGAACCGTCCCAACACCAACACTCTCTCTTCAGTGCTGCAGCCTTGGGGTCTAGCTTTGAGAACCATCCCAACACCAACACTCTCTCTTCAGTGCTGCAGCCTTGGGGTCTAGCTTTGAGAACCGTCCCAACACCAACACTGTCAGTGCTGCAGCCTTGGGGTCTAGCTTTGAGAACCATCCCAACACCAACACTGTCAGTGCTGCAGCCTTGGGGTCTAGCTTTGAGAACCATCCCAACACCAACACTGTCTCTTCAGTGCTGCAGCCTTGGGGTCTAGCTTTGAGAACCATCCCAACACCAACACTGTCAGTGCTGCAGCCTTGGGGTCTAGCTTTGAGAACCATCCCAACACCAACACTGTCTATCAGTGCTGCAGCCTTGGGGTCTAGCTGGCCTTTGAGAACCGTCCCAACACCAGCTGCCCTCTTGGCCAAGCGAGTGGGGATGTAACTTTGGCAAGACACTTTCCACTACAATCAAATTCAGACCCAGGTAGTCAGGACAGCAGTTACCTCCTCTGCTGTTCTGGTGGTCATGGTCGGAGCGACTATCATACATACATTACTTCCATCAGGGTGGGTTTTCCCAAGCCTGAGCTGACTATTGTACATACTTTACATGTCTGTCTGAGTGTGTATGTATGGGTGCCTAAGTCTGACTGAATGACACAGGAAACGAATGATGAGCACCCAATGGCAGCCATCAGTCGCGTCTACCCAGGTCAGCAGCCTGTTGTGCAAATGATCCTGTGTTTGTAAGTGCTTCCAGCTTGGTTCCAACGGAGGAAAGGTGCTATATAAGTATCCATATCATCATACATTACCTCCATCAGGGGGGGTTTCCCCAGGCCAGAGGTGACAGTGAGGGAGCTGTTTCTGGACAGGGGCAGGTGGGCGTTGCAGGATGATGATGAGGCCGACGCCCCCAGCACGGAGCGCCGCGACCCAAAGCTCCACTGCTGCACCCCACCCGACTGGCACATCACCAGGCGTGACCTTGACCCACTGCTGCTGGTCCGTGCTGCCACCGTGTGGAGAGGGAACGTGTTGCCCCAACTGTGTCAACACCAAGACAGACACACAGTGTAACAAGAATGTTAACACCAAGACAGACACACACCGTAACGACAATGTGTCAACACCAAGACAGACACACACTGTAACAAGAATGTGTCAACACCAAGACAGACACTGTAACTAGAATGTGTCAACACCAAGGCAGACACACACTGTAACTAGAATGTGTCAACACCAAGACAGACACACACTGTAACGACAATGTGTCAACACCAAGACAGACACTGAAACTAGAATGTGTCAACACCAAGACAGACACTGCAACTAGAATGTGTCAACACCAAGACAGACACTGTAACGACAATGTGTCAACACCAAGACAGACAGACACTGTAACTAGAATGTGTCAACACCAAGACAGACACTGTAACTAGAATGTGTCAACACCAAGACAGACACTGTAACTAGAATGTGTCAACACCAAGGCAGACACACACCGTAACCAGAATGTGTCAACACCAAGACAGACACACACTGTAACGACAATGTGTCAACACCAAGACAGACACTGAAACTAGAATGTGTCAACACCAAGACAGACACTGCAACTAGAATGTGTCAACACCAAGACAGACACTGCAACTAGAATGTGTCAACACCAAGACAGACACACTGTAACGAGAATGTGTCAACACCAAGACAGACACTGTAACTAGAATGTGTCAACACAAGACAGACACACTGTAACGAGAATGTGTCAACACCAAGACAGACACTGTAACTAGAATGTGTCAACACCAAGACAGACACTGTAACTAGAATGTGTCATCACCAAGACAGACAGACACTGTAACCAGAATGTGTCAACACCAAGACAGACACTGTAACTAGAATGTGTCAACACCAAGACAGACACTGTAACTAGAATGTGTCAACACCAAGACAGACACTGTAACTAGAATGTGTCAACACCAAGACAGACACTGTAACGACAATGTGTCAACACCAAGACAGACACTGTAACTATAATGTGTCAACACCAAGACAGACACTGTAACTAGAATGTGTCAACACCAAGACAGACACTGTAACTAGAATGTGTCAACACCAAGACAGACACTGCAACTAGAATGTGTCAACACCAAGACAGACACTGTAACGACAATGTGTCAACACCAAGACAGACAGACACTGTAACTAGAATGTGTCAACACCAAGACAGACACTGTAACTAGAATGTGTCAACACCAAGACAGACACTGAAACTAGAATGTGTCAACACAAGACAGACACTGCAACTAGAATGAGTCAACACCAAGACAGACACACAGTGTAACCAGAATGTGTCAACACCAAGACAGACACACACTGTAACGACAATGTGTCAACACCAAGACAGACACTGTAACAAGAATGTGTCAACACCAAGACAGACACTGTAACGACAATGTGTCAACACCAAGACAGACACACACTGTAACAAGAATGTGTCAACACCAAGACAGACACTGTAACGACAATGTGTCAACACCAAGACAGACACACACCGTAACGACAATGTGTCAACACCAAGACAGACACTGTAACTAGAATGTGTCAACACCAAAGGCAGACACACACCGTAACTAGAATGTGTCAACACCAAGACAGACACACACTGTAACTAGAATGTGTCAACACCAAGACAGACACTGTAACTAGAATGTGTCAACACCAAGACAGACACACACCGTAACGACAATGTGTCAACACCAAGACAGACACTGTAACTAGAATGTGTCAACACCAAGACAGACACTGTAACTAGAATGTGTCAACACCAAGACAGACACACACTGTAACGACAATGTGTCAACACCAAGACAGACACTGTAACTAGAATGTGTCAACACCAAGACAGACACTGTAACTAGAATGTGTCAACACCAAGACAGACACACACTGTAACGACAATGTGTCAACACCAAGACAGACACTGTAACGACAATGTGTCAACACCAAGACAGACACACACTGTAATGAGAATGTGTCAACACCAAGACAGACACACACTGTAATGAGAATGTGTCAACACCAAGACAGACACACACTGTAATGAGAATGTGTCAACACCAAGACAGACACACACTGTAACCAGAATGTGTCAACACCAAGACAGACACTGTAACTAGAATGTGTCAACACCAAGACAGACACACACTGTAACGACAATGTGTCAACACCAAGACAGACACACACTGTAACCAGAATGTGTCAACACCAAGACAGACACACACTGTAACCAGAATGTGTCAACACCAAGACAGACACACAGTGTAACCAGAATGTGTCAACACCAAGACAGACACACACTGTAACCAGAATGTGTCAACACCAAGACAGACACACAGTGTAACAAGAATGTGTCAACACCAAGACAGACACACACTGTAATGAGAATGTGTCAACACCAAGACAGACACACAGTGTAACAAGAATGTGTCAACACCAAGACAGACACACACTGTAACCAGAATGTGTCAACACCAAGACAGACACTGTAACTAGAATGTGTCAACACCAAGACAGACACACACTGTAATGAGAATGTGTCAACACCAAGACAGACACACACTGTAACTAGAATGTGTCAACACCAAGACAGACACACACTGTAACCAGAATGTGTCAACACCAAGACAGACACACACTGTAACCAGAATGTGTCAACACCAAGACACACACTGTAACCAGAATGTGTCAACACCAAGACAGACACACACTGTAACCAGAATGTGTCAACACCAAGACAGACACACACTGTAACCAGAATGTGTCAACACCAAGACAGACACACACTGTAACCAGAATGTCAGTGTGCAGTGTCAGTATTCAGCAATATTTAGGAGTTTCAGTTTCTCTGTATTCAGACAAATCCAAATATGCAAAACCACATCTGCCAAACAGATGCCTGACCAGTAGTATAAATAACCCAACACGTGTAATCAGGCCTTGAACGCCTGCACATATTACGTTTGTGTACTAATCAGAGTGGATTTTTTCTACAGAATTTTGCCACAGGACAGCATTTATGATGCCATGGGTTCTGTTTTCAGTGCGCCAAGCGCATGCTGCAAACGGGACCTCATTTTATCTTCTCATCCAAATGATAGCAATTAGTTTGATTTCCAGTCAAAGTTGGGAGAAGAGGAGAGACTGGGACTGGAACCTAAACCCTCACAGACACTGTATCAACAGAAAGGCAGCTTAGCCTCTCTGCTACACTTCCCTCTCTCTGCTACACTTCCCTCTTTCCCTCTCTCTGCTACACTTCCCTCTCTCTGCTACACTTCCCTCTCTCTTCCCTCTCTCTGCTACACTTCCCTCTCTGCTACACTTCCCTCTCTCTGCTACACTTCCCTCTCTCTGCATCTACAGGCTCGTCGCTCACCATTCACAGTATCTCAACCAACAGCCAAGTCCAGCACACTCACCACATGACAAATGTTTTATTTTTTGTCACAACATTTGTCATGTTGTGAGTGTGCTGAACTTGGCTGTTGGCTGAAAAATTGTGGCTGGTGAGCAATGAGCCTGTGGATGCACAATCTAATTTCCAAATGGATGAATAAAGTTATTTTGTATTGTATTGTATTGTATTGTACACTTCCCCCTCTGCTATACTTAAAAGACAGGTCTCTTCCACACACACACACACAAGAGGCCAGTACAGGGAAGCAGACACCAAACTGTTTTTATCTGCCCCTTCCAGAGCTGATGGACCTTAGAAAGACAAACCACTGCACCTCCATAAATATACTTTGACCATCATGCATCAATAATGTGCCACTGTTCTGACTGTCAACATCGAGTATTTTTTTACATATTTCTTTGTAGGTATTACTTGCAACATTCCTATAGTCACCAACAATTAGTCATTATGTCACATGCTAACTACTAAATTTATCACAAAGTCAGGCATTAACCCTTTGAGCCCTGACCACCGCTTTACCGGTGGTAGAGAAAAATGACATAATGCCTAGCCACCGGTTGAGCGGTGCGTAAACACTTGTGTCGTGTTTTGCTATTGGTTGACTAATATTGAAGAGCCAATCAGAAAAACCATAATATTCTGACGTCAGTGAACACAGTACCAACATGGCCGCGCCTTTTCACTGTGTTTTGTGCATGTGCTTTGGATAAAAAAGATCAACTTCAATATAAGTCAACCAATAGCAAAACACGACACAAGTGTTTACGCACCGCTCAACCGGTGGCTAGGCATTATGTCATTTTTCTCTACCACCGGTAAAGCAGTGGTCAGGGCACTCTTTTTATATCTGCCGTGACACATTAAATATCAATTATTTGCAAATTTTGGCTCAGGAGCTCAGGCAGAAGGGTTAAAATTGCTCAGGAACTCAGGGCTCAAAGGGTTAAAATATTTCCATTCATTTTCCTCCCTCAAAAATCATGTCTTCATTTATTCCTTGTTTTATTTCTATAATTCTTACTTCTGTCATACAAAAAAACCCATACACAAGACGTGCTTTATCTGACATCTGTCAAGAACAGGACGGACTTTTGCCAACATCTGTCATACAAAAAAAACATACACAGGATGGACTTTATCTGACATCTGTCAAGAACAGGACGGACTTTTGCCAACATCTGTCATACAAAAAAAACATACACAGGATGGACTTTATCTGACATCTGTCAAGAACAGGACGGACTTTTGCCAACATCTGTCATACAAAATAAAAACAGGACAGACCTTTTCTGACGTCGGTCATATTTGTTTGGGGGAGGCTGCCATATTCGTTGAGCCTGTTGTTTCCATGACGACAGTAATGACTTTTGGCGAAAACTGAAGGCCTGCCAAAAGACACAACGAATGATGTTACAGGTAAATACATTGCCCGCTTATCACCCCGCATTAACTTTCACAACTCTGAAAGAAAAAAGGAATGGGAATAAAAACAGGTGTGCATGGGAATGCTTTGGCAGTGACAGTTTTGATGGATTCTGATAGTTACTCACTTCTTGCAGTTCAAAACAGGCTTTATGTTTCATGCCTCTTCCTATCTCTGTGGCTGCCTTCACCTCTACACTCCATCTCGCTCACTACCATCGGCTTCCGATCCACTCTGTTTACCCATACCCAGATTCAAACACTCCACTGTTGGCCGCTGTTCTTTCTCTGTCTCTGGACCTTGCGATTGGAATGAACTTCCTCTTTCGCTTCGTCAAGTCTCCACACTCAGCTCTTTCAAGTCTGGCCTTAAAACCCACCTCTTCCCAAAATAGCCTCCCTTGCCTGCCCTTCCCTGTCTTTAGTTTCTCCAGTTTTAGAGTTATGCATGCGTGTGAATGACTGGTGCGAAAGCACTTTGACTTGTCTCTGCACAAGATTCAGCGCTATATAAATACCATTATTATTAACCAGTTGCCTGCTTTGGGATGTGAGACTTACGTCCCTTTTGTTGCAGTTATACTCCTACAGGGCATAACTCTCATGTCCAGATTTAATGAGCAATTCAGTTGCTAGTTAAAGGGAAACAACCTCCTTCTAAAATGTCTGAAGATTGTTTACATCCCTTGAACTTGCACAGTCTGTAGTGTGACTCAGGGGCAGTAGGAAATTCCACTCACTCGCAGACGTCACTGGTCAAAATGTTGTTGAC
The DNA here is from genome assembly GCF_041734735.1 of Babylonia areolata. Taxonomy (NCBI): domain Eukaryota; kingdom Metazoa; phylum Mollusca; class Gastropoda; order Neogastropoda; family Buccinidae; genus Babylonia; species Babylonia areolata. The sequence goes on along the minus strand of NC_134879.1, from coordinate 58,822,955 downwards.
AAGCAAAGATGAATCTCTGCTCATTTTTCAAATGTTTTCAGCCTTAGAAGTGGCTCAGGAAATACTGAAAAATGTGGACAGTGGGGAAAAAAAACCAGTGTGGTGGTGAGGGTGATGATTCAGGTTCATGTTTGGATTGTAAGTCAGACACCTGTCAGTCAGTGTCAGACTGAAGCCACACAAACTGACCTCATGTTGCTGACACCTGTCAGTCAGTGTCAGACTGAAGCCACACAAACTGACCTCATGTTGCTGACACCTGTCAGTCAGTGTCAGACTGAAGCCACACAAACTGACCTCATGTTGCTGACACCTGTCAGTCAGTGTCAGACTGAAGCCACACAAACTGACCTCATGTTGCTGACACCTGTCAGTCAGTGTCAGACTGAAGCCACACAAACTGACCTCATGTTGCAGACACCTGTCAGTCAGTGTCAGACTGAAGCCACACAAACTGACCTCATGTTGCTGACACCTGTCAGTCAGTGTCAGACTGAAGCCACACAAACTGACCTCATGTTGCTGACACCTGTCAGTCAGTGTCAGACTGAAGCCACACAAACTGACCTCATGTTGCTGACACCTGTCAGTCAGTGTCAGACTGAAGCCACACAAACTGACCTCATGTTGCTGACACCTGTCAATCAATCAATCAGTGTCAGACTGAAGCCACACAAACTGACCTCATGTTGCTGACACCTGTCAATCAATCAGTGTCAGACTGAAGCCACACAAACTGACCTCATGTTGCAGACACCTGTTAATCAATCAATCAGTGTCAGACTGAAGCCACACAAACTGACCTCATGTTGCAGACACCTGTCAATCAGTGTCAGACTGAAGCCACACAAACTGACCTCATGTTGCAGACACCTGTTAATCAATCAATCAGTGTCAGACTGAAGCCACACAAACTGACCTCATGTTGCAGACACCTGTCAATCAGTGTCAGACTGAAGCCACACAAACTGACCTCATGTTGCAGACACCTGTCAATCAATCAATCAGTGTCAGACTGAAGCCACACAAACTGACCTCATGTTGCAGACACCTGTCAATCAATCAATCAGTGTCAGACTGAAGCCACACAAACTGACCTCATGTTGCTGACACCTGTCAATCAATCAATCAGTGTCAGAGTGAAGCCACACAAACTGACCTCATGTTGCAGACACCTGTTAATCAATCAATCAGTGTCAGACTGAAGCCACACAAACTGACCTCATGTTGCAGACACCTATCAATCAATCAATCAGTGTCAGACTGAAGCCACACAAACTGACCTCATGTTGCAGACACCTATCAATCAATCAATCAGTGTCAGACTGAAGCCACACAAACTGACCTCATGTTGCAGACACCTATCAATCAATCAATCAGTGTCAGACTGAAGCCACACAAACTGACCTCATGTTGCTGACACCTGTCAATCAATCAGTGTCAGACTGAAGCCACACAAACTGACCTCATGTTGCAGACACCTGTTAATCAATCAATCAGTGTCAGACTGAAGCCACACAAACTGACCTCATGTTGCAGACACCTGTCAATCAATCAATCAGTGTCAGACTGAAGCCACACAAACTGACCTCATGTTGCAGACACCTGTCAATCAATCAATCAGTGTCAGAGTGAAGCCACACAAACTGACCTCATGTTGCAGACACCTGTTAATCAATCAATCAGTGTCAGACTGAAGCCACACAAACTGACCTCATGTTGCAGACACTTGTCGATCAGCTGGAAGTACAGCTGTAAACAGTCGTCATCCAGAGTGCTGGCCGTCAACAGCTGTGTACACACTGAAAAACAGTACACTCTGTGAAAACGATGTAGTGCATTCTGTGAAAAGCTCTGTAAAGGACATGGTACATTCTATCAACATTGTACACACTATTAAAAGCTCTGTATAGGGCATAGTACACTCTGAAAAGTTCTGCAAAGGGCATAGAACATTCTATAAACAGAACACAGTACACTCTGTGAAAAGCTCTGTAATGGACACGGTACAGTCTATAAATACAACATAACACACTCTGTGAAAAGGATGGTAGAGTCTATAAACACAACATGGCACACTCTGTGAAAAGCTCTGTAAAGGACATAGTACGTTCTATAAACACAGCATGGTACACTCTGTGAAAAGCTCTGTAAAGGACATAGTACGTTCTATAAACACAGCATGGTACACTCTGTGAAAAGCTCTGTAAAGGACATAGTACATTCTATAAACACAGCATGGTACCAACTGTGAAAAGCTCTGTAAAGGACATAGTACATACTATAAACACAACATGGTACACTGTGAAAAGCTCTGTAAAGGACATAGTACATTCTATAAACACAACATGGTACCAACTGTGAAAAGCTCTGTAAAGGACATAGTACATTCTCTAAACAACACTACACTGGTACACTCTGTGAAAAGCTTTGTAAAGGGCACAGTACATTCTACAAACAGAACATGGTACCAACTGTGAAAAGCTCTGTAAAGGACATAGTACATTCTATAAACACAACATGGTACCAACTGTGAAAAGCTTTGTAAAGGGCACAGTACATTCTACAAACAGAACATGGTACCAACTGTGAAAAGCTCTGTAAAGGACATAGTACATTCCATAAACACAACATGGTACCAACTGTGAAAAGCTTTGTAAAGGGCACAGTACATTCTACAAACAGAACATGGTACACTGTGAAAAGCTCTGTAAAGGACATAGTACAGTCTATAAACACAACACAGTACACTGTGAAAATCTCTGTAAAGGACATACTACATTCTATAAACGACACAGTACACCCTATGAAAAACTGTAAATAATATAGTACACACTATATAAACACACTGTAAAACACCACAGTACATCCCACATAAGTACAGCTGTAAACAGCCGCTTTGATTGGCTGGAAAGCACAATCTAAATGTACCATCCATCAGCATGGTGCTGAGCCCTTGGACAAGGCACTGAAGTCAGATTCCCGTCACTCCATCCCTGTGTGAGGACTGGGTACCTGACTGTGGCTGGGGAATGTTAGAACAGTGAGAAGAAAGGACGCCGCTCCACCTTCCTGCGCTGAGCACTAGACACACAGGACATCAATCCACTGACCTGACTGCCACATGACGGGGTCTTCACCTTTTATCAGTACCATCATTACACTAGACACACAGGACATCAATCCACTGACCTGACTGCCACATGACGGGGTCTTCACCTTTTATCAGTACCATCATTACACTAGACACACAGGACATCAATCCACTGACCTGACTGCCACATGACGGGGTCTTCACCTTTTATCAGTACCATCATTACACTAGACACACAGGACATCAATCCACTGACCTGACTGCCACATGACAGGGTCTTCACCTTTTATCAGTACCATCATTACACTAGACACACAGGACATCAATCCACTGACCTGACTGTCACATGACGGGGTCTTCACCTTTTATCAGTACCATCATTACACTAGACACACAGGACATCAATCCACTGACCTGACTGCCACATGACGGGGTCTTCACCTTTTATCAGTACCATCATTACACTAGACACACAGGACATCAATCCACTGACCTGACTGCCACATGACGGGGTCTTCACCTTTTATCAGTACCATCATTACACTAGACACACAGGACATCAATCCACTGACCTGACTGCCACATGACGGGGTCTTCACCTTTTATCAGTACCATCATTACACTAGACACACAGGACATCAATCCACTGACCTGACTGCCACATGACGGGGTCTTCACCTTTTATCAGTACCATCATTACACTAGACACACAGGACATCAATCCACTGACCTGACTGCCACATGACGGGGTCTTCACCTTTTATCAGTACCATCATTACACTAGACACACAGGACATCAATCCACTGACCTGACTGCCACATGACGGGGTCTTCACCTTTTATCAGTACCATCATTACACTAGACACACAGGACATCAATCCACTGACCTGACTGCCACATGACGGGGTCTTCACCTTTTATCAGTACCATCATTACACTAGACACACAGGACATCAATCCACTGACCTGACTGCCACATGACGGGGTCTTCACCTTTTATCAGTACCATCATTACACTAGACACACAGGACATCAATCCACTGACCTGACTGCCACATGACGGGGTCTTCACCTTTTATCAGTACCATCATTACACTAGACACACAGGACATCAATCCACTGACCTGACTGCCACATGACGGGGTCTTCACCTTTTATCAGTACCATCATTACACTAGACACACAGGACATCAATCCACTGACCTGACTGCCACATGACGGGGTCTTCACCTTTTATCAGTACCATCATTACACTAGACACACAGGACATCAATCCACTGACCTGACTGCCACATGACGGGGTCTTCACCTTTTATCAGTACCATCATTACACTAGACACACAGGACATCAATCCACTGACCTGACTGCCACATGACGGGGTCTTCACCTTTTATCAGTACCATCATTACACTAGACACACAGGACATCAATCCACTGACCTGACTGCCACATGACGGGGTCTTCACCTTTTATCAGTACCATCATTACACTAGACACACAGGACATCAATCCACTGACCTGACTGTCACATGACGGGGTCTTCACCTTTTATCAGTACCATCATTACACTAGACACACAGGACATCAATCCACTGACCTGACTGCCACATGACGGGGTCTTCACCTTTTATCAGTACCATCATTACACTAGACACACAGGACATCAATCCACTGACCTGACTGCCACATGACGGGGTCTTCACCTTTTATCAGTACCATCATTACACTAGACACACAGGACATCAATCCACTGACCTGACTGCCACATGACGGGGTCTTCACCTTTTATCAGTACCATCATTACACTAGACACACAGGACATCAATCCACTGACCTGACTGCCACATGACGGGGTCTTCACCTTTTATCAGTACCATCATTACACTAGACACACAGGACATCAATCCACTGACCTGACTGCCACATGATGGGGTCTTCACCTTTTATCAGTACCATCATTACACTAGACACACAGGACATCAATCCACTGACCTGACTGCCACATGACGGGGTCTTCACCTTTTATCAGTACCATCATTACACTAGACACACAGGACATCAATCCACTGACCTGACTGCCACATGACGGGGTCTTCACCTTTTATCAGTACCATCATTATCAGTACATAACCTATCTGCCAAACAAACCACTGACATTATCATAAAACAAGCACCGGCGCCAGAAAAAGGCAGCACCAAATGGTGTCACACCTGCAGGATCAACCTTATACACGTGGGAATTACTTTTGTTGGCACAACAACCGTCTGATGGCTCCTGGCAGACGCTGGGGTGTCCTGTTACAGCAAATAATGTTCCTAGTTTCTGACTGGCAAATATCATTAATACCCAAGCAATGCTTCTTACCACATGACAAACGAGGACCATCACTCCACAACACCCACCTTTCCCCATCAGCCGCACAAACTGACCAGGCAGATTGCCCTCCGCTATCTCCGTCTCCGGGGTGACCGGGGACTGAGGGGGGGCCAGCTGAGAGAGGTTTTGGGAGGTGGGGGGAGGGGTGTAGGCTTTGATGGGTGTGTTGAGCATGCCCTTCATCTCCCCCAGCACGTCTCTGATGGGCCCGCCCTCCATGATGTGCTGTTTTGACACACACACACAATGTGCACACAATGACTGAAACACACACACACAATGACACAAACACACAAATGTGAACACAATGACTGAAACACACACAGCACACAATGACACAAACACACACAGCACACAATGACACAAACACACACAGCACACAATGACACAAACACAATGTGCAAGCAATGACTGAAACACACACAATGTGCATACAATGACACAAACCAACATACACAGACACACAACACACACATGTACATACATACACACATGCTCATTGACACACATGTCTAATATCACTTACAGTGAAAAGACATTAAACTAAAGAATGAACGAAACAACACACTCAAACACACATCCACACAAAACTACACATGCATGAAGCATACACTGGCACACAGACAGACATGAAGCGTACACTGGCACACAGACAGACATGAAGCATACACTGGCACACAGACAGACATGAAGCATACACTGGCACACAGACAGACATGAAGCATACACTGGCACACAGACAGACACACCCTCCCAGCTCCACTGTTTCCTCTTCCCCATCTAATATCACGTTGAATGGAAAGATGTCAACCTGAACACTATGCGTTACACAGACACAGTCCAACGCACACACACACACAATTGCTCTCATGCTGCCTGCTTCTCTCCCCCCACTCCTGTCTGGTCCAGCCCTCTCCACAGTGGTCATCGTCATGCCCCAGTTCTCAGTGTCAGCCCTCTCCACAGTGGTCATCTTCATGCCCCAGTTCTCAGTGTCAGCCCTCTCCACAGTGGTCATCTTCATGCCCCAGTTCTCAGTGTCAGCCCTCTCCACAGTGGTCATCTTCATGCCCCAGTTCTCAGTGTCAGCCCTCTCCACAGTGGTCATCTTCATGCCCCAGTTCTCAGTGTCAGCCCTCTCCACAGTGGTCATCTTCATGCCCCAGTTCTCAGTGTCAGCCCTCTCCACAGTGGTCATCTTCATGCCCCAGTTCTCAGTGTCAGCCCTCTCCACAGTGGTTCATGCCCCAGTTCTCAGTGTCAGCCCTCTCCACAGTGGTCATCTTCATGCCCCAGTTCTCAGTGTCAGCCCTCTCCACAGTGGTTCATGCCCCAGTTCTCAGTGTCAGCCCTCTCCACAGTGGTCATCTTCATGCCCCAGTTCTCAGTGTCAGCCCTCTCCACAGTGGTTCATGCCCCAGTTCTCAGTGTCAGCCCTCTCCACAGTGGTCATCGTCATGCCCCAGTTCTCAGTGTCAGCCCTCTCCACAGTGGTCATCATGCCCCAGTTCTCAGTGTCAGCCCTCTCCACAGTGGTCATCTTCATGCCCCAGTTCTCAGTGTCAGCCCTCTCCACAGTGGTCATCGTCATGCCCCAGTTCTCAGTGTCAGCCCTCTCCACAGTGGTCATCTTCATGGCCCAGTTCTCAGTGTCAGCCCTCTCCACAGTGGTCATCTTCATGCCCCAGTTCTCAGTGTCAGCCCTCTCCACAGTGGTCATCTTCATGCCCCAGTTCTCAGTGTCAGCCCTCTCCACAGTGGTCATCTTCATGCCCCAGTTCTCAGTGTCAGCCCTCTCCACAGTGGTTCATGCCCCAGTTCTCAGTGTCAGCCCTCTCCACAGTGGTCATCTTCATGCCCCAGTTCTCAGTGTCAGCCCTCTCCACAGTGGTCATCTTCATGCCCCAGTTCTCAGTGTCAGCCCTCTCCACAGTGGTCATCATGCCCCAGTTCTCAGTGTCAGCCCTCTCCACAGTGGTCATCTTCATGCCCCAGTTCTCAGTGTCAGCCCTCTCCACAGTGGTCATCATGCCCCAGTTCTCAGTGTCAGCCCTCTCCACAGTGGTCATCTTCATGCCCCAGTTCTCACTGTCAGCCCTCTCCACAGTGGTTCATGCCCCAGTTCTCAGTGTCAGCCCTCTCCACAGTGGTCATCTTCATGCCCCGGTTCTCAGTGTGACTCTCCACAGTGGTCATCGTCATGCCCCAGTTCTCAGTGTCAGCCCTCTCCACAGTGGTCATCTTCATGCCCCAGTTCTCAGTGTCAGCCCTCTCCACAGTGGTTCATGCCCCAGTTCTCAGTGTCAGCCCTCTCCACAGCGGTCATCTTCATGCCCCAGGTCTCAGTGTCAGCCCTCTCCACAGTGGTTCATGCCCCAGTTCTCAGTGTCAGCCCTCTCCACAGTGGTCATCTTCATGCCCCAGTTCTCACTGTCAGCCCTCTCCACAGTGGTCATCTTCATGCCCCAGTTCTCAGTGTGACTCTCCACAGTGGTCATCGTCATGCCCCAGTTCTCAGTGTCAGCCCTCTCCACAGTGGTCATCTTCATGCCCCAGTTCTCAGTGTCAGCCCTCTCCACAGTGGTCATCTTCATGCCCCAGTTCTCAGTGTCAGCCCTCTCCACAGTGGTCATCGTCATGCCCCAGTTCTCAGTGTCAGCCCTCTCCACAGTGGTCATCATGCCCCAGTTCTCAGTGTCAGCCCTCTCCACAGTGGTCATCTTCATGCCCCAGTTCTCAGTGTCAGCCCTCTCCACAGTGGTCATCTTCATGCCCCAGTTCTCAGTGTCAGCCCTCTCCACAGTGGTCATCATGCCCCAGTTCTCAGTGTCAGCCCTCTCCACAGTGGTCATCTTCATGCCCCAGTTCTCAGTGTCAGCCCTCTCCACAGTGGTCATCGTCATGCCCCAGTTCTGTGTCAGCCCTCTCCACAGTGGTTCATGCCCCAGTTCTCAGTGTCAGCCCTCTCCACAGTGGTTCATGCCCCAGGTCTCAGTGTCAGCCCTCTCCACAGTGGTCATCGTCATGCCCCAGTTCTCAGTGTCAGCCCTCTCCACAGTGGTCATCGTCATGCCCCAGGTCTCAGTGTCAGCCCTCTCCACAGTGGTCATCTTCATGCCCCAGTTCTCAGTGTCAGCCCTCTCCACAGTGGTCATCTTCATGCCCCGGTTCTCAGTGTCAGCCCTCTCCACAGTGGTCATCTTCATGCCCCGGTTCTCAGTGTGACTCCGCTTCCACTGATTTCACTGGGCTACACAATGCCCTGCAGCTACACCTACAGCAATCTTCAGTGTTTTTCAACACACGTGAATTTTTTTCCCCCTTATCTCTTCATCTTACTACCACACACAGCAGCGTGAAAAAATCACTATTTAAAAAAAACTGACCTTTTCAAAGTCACACAGAACTTTCTGTCGTCCTCGCAACTTCTGAATGCTGAGCACAATCTTATGGCGGGCGCCTTTGGTCACTTTCTGCACACACACAGGCTAGGTGAGTTCTAGGAATGAAACGTATCAACTGGTATAAACCATACAGCAGACATGAAATTATCTGTGGGACTGTTTCTTCTTACTGTTTGAAAACAAACACCTTTCCTGTGCAACATTCCAAAGAATCATGTCTGCTGACTTGTCACTGTTTGAAAACAAACACCTTTCCTGTGCAACATTCCAAAGAATCATGTATGCTGACTTGTCACTGTTCTACCAGTCGTTGTCATTAATCTCGTTTCTTTAGTTAGGGCGGGCAAGAAGAAATTTGGGGGGACAAGTTGTTGTTGTTTTTTTATCTACCTGTCCCTAAGTCAACTAAAAGTTATCTGGGAAATTTTAAGCCTGTGTCCCTGATGAAATCATTAATGCAAAAGTGCTGAGAAAAAATGACTGAGGAGATATGACAAGCAGCAACCAAAAAAATCCACTTTATTATATATACCACTTTTGCTGTTTATCGAAAAATATTGTTAAACTTTTGTGGGGTTTTTTTGTTGTTTTTTTTCAAACACTGTAGGAATCTGTACTTTACTGTCAATTAATTGTGTGTCTCTTTTTTCTTTGTGAGGAACATGTTGCTGTGTGGCAAGTGACCAAAAATATCATTGATATCTGCTGAATGGTGGAACGTGCGGCCTTAGTTTTAAAGTATTCTGGTAAAAAGACGTTGTTTAATCACAGATACGGATCAGTTGACAGTGAGTGGGAACTTGTGGGACTGACTGAACATCTGATCAGAGAACAGACAGTCCTTGTAAAATGCAAGGCTGAATGCAGGTAAAAATAACATTCAGACACACAACGGACACAACAGGAGGAAAAAGTGCCTGAACCCCCTTCATGTGTGCACGCACGCAGAAGATCAAATACACACATTAAAGATCCTGTAATCCATGTCAGCATTCGGTGGGTAATGGAAACAACATAACCAGCATGCACACCCCCAAAAACAGAGTATAGCTGCCCACATGGTGGAATAAATAAACAAAAAGCGGTCATACACATAAAATGTAACATGTCTGAGTGTGTATGTGTGCGTGCCTGAAATCTGAATGACACAGGAAATAAATGATGAGTGCCCAGTGGCAGCCATCAGTCGGCTCTACCCAGGTAGGCAGCCTGTTGTGCAAATGACCCCATGTTTGTAAAGCACACGAGCTTGGTCTCTAACAGAGGACAGGCGCTATATAATCATCCATATCAATCATTCAATCCCAAAAAACTGTAGAAAATCCAAAGAAGTGACCTGGGCCTCTAACCACTCCTCTGTGATGCTCAGCATCTCCTCGTAGGCCATCTGACGGAACAGGTACGAGTACTTGTGCAGACGTAGAGTCTTCAGCCACACGGGGACCTCTGCAACAACACAGTGTGACACATGGTAATGGTAACCCTTTTTCAGACCTCTGTAACAACAGTGTGACACATGGTAACCCTTTTTCAGACCTCTGTAACAACACAGTGCGACACATGGTAATGGTAACCCTTTTTCAGACCTCTGTAACAACAGTGTGACACATGGTAACCCTTTTTCAGACCTCTGTAACAACACAGTGCGACACATGGTAATGGTAACCCTTTTTCAGACCTCTGTACCGCAGTGCGATACATGGTAACCCTTTTTCAGACCTCTGTAACAACACAGTGCGACACATGGTAATGGTAACCCTTTTTCAGACCTCTGTACCGCAGTGCGATACATGGTAACCCTTTTTCAGACCTCTGCAACAACACAATGTGACACATGGTAACCCTTTTTCAGACCTCTGCAACACAGTGTGACACATGGTAATGGTAACCCTTTTTCAGACATCTGTAACAACACAGTGTGACACATGGTAATGGTAACCCTTTTTCAGACATCTGTAACAACAGTGTCACACACGGTAACCCTTTTTCAGACCTCTGTAACAACACAGTGTGACACATGGTAACCCTTTTTCAGACCTCTGTAACAACACAGTGTGACACATTGTTACCCTTTTTCAGACATCTGTAACAACACAGTGCGACACATGGTAACCCTTTTTCAGACATCTGTAACAACACAGTGTGACACATGGTAACCCTTTTTCAGACCTCTGTAACACAGTGTAACACATGACAAAGGTAATCCCTCCACCCCCAGTATGTTTTTTCCCTCCTCTAATATTGGTTACTGTGAAAAGAGGTAACCTAAAGACAGAAAACACACATTTTTCCCTCCTCTAATATCGGTTATTGTGAAAAGAGGTAACCTAAAGACAGAAAACACACATTTTTCCCTCCTCTAATATTGGTTACTGTGAAAAGAGGTAACCTAAAGACAGAAAACACACATTTTTCCCTCCTCTAATATTGGTTACTGTGAAAAGAGGTAACCTAAAGACAGAAAACACACATTTTTCCCTCCTCTAATATTGGTTACTGTGAAAAGAGGTAACCTAAAGACAGAAAACACACATTTTTCTCTCCTCTAATATTGGTTATTGTGAAAAGAGGTAACCTAAAGACAGAAAACACACATTTTTCCCTCCTCTAATATTGGTTATTGTGAAAAGAGGTAACCTAAAGACAGAAAACACACATTTTTCCCTCCTCTAATATTGGTTACTGTGAAAAGAGGTAACCTAAAGACAGAAAACACACATTTTTCTCTCCTCTAATATTGGTTACTGTGAAAAGAGGTAACCTAAAGACAGAAAACACACATTTTTCCCTCCTCTAATATTGGTTACTGTGAAAAGAGGTAACCTAAAGACAGAAAACACACATTTTTCCCTCCTCTAATATTGGTTACTGTGAAAAGAGGTAACCTAAAGACAGAAAACACACATTTTTCCCTCCTCTAATATTGGTTACTGTGAAAAGAGGTAACCTAAAGACAGAAAACACACATTTTTCCCTCCTCTAATATTGGTCATCATGAAAGACATCAACCTGATGACAGAAAACACAGTGACACACACACACACTGCCCACCTCTCATGCCACTACCCTCCTCCAGAAAGCTGTCCCTGATTGGCTGCGGCCCGTCGTCATGGTGAGAGTCGCTGCCCCCGCTCCCTGACGACGTCACACTGCTCTGGGGGGACAGGGGGGCGTGCTCCGCCACACAGGGCGACTTGCCCCGCCCCACCCCCACACACCCCCCTGGGTGCGTCTGCAGCCAGTCCGTCACCATCTTCTCTGGGTTCTGCACTCGCAGGGGCAGGGGGTTGCCATGGGCGACAGAGATGGTGCGGTGCAGAGGCGTATGCATGTTGGGAGGCTGCTGCTGTGTGCTGCCTGCTGGCAAATGTCAACACTAAATTTCACACACTGTTTTTCTTCTCTTTTTTCAAATCTTTTTTTTATAGGAAACCCTGTGGGGTACATGAAAATGTTACATGTAACTAACATTTGACATGAAACACATCTAATGTTGTGCTCATAATCCATTACTATTACAATGCCAACAAGGCCAGTTTGTATTACACTCTCTGGTTAAATGTACTTACTGTCTAAAACTCAATTGTATCAGTCATAGTACAGTATACAACACCAAAATTAATGGTTGGTTGATAGATAATAATTGTAGGAGAGAAAAACTGTGCCTCTATTCAGTAACATATAAAAGATTTGGTACCGTTTATTCTATTTCTCTTGAATGTAAACAAGATGTATTCACAAGAATTTGTAAATGACTTGACTCAGACAGAGCAACTTTCTTTGCCATGGTACATCAGAATGCTTATCTCCATAAGCCAAGATTCATTACAATTTCCACAGAAGGTGTCTCACCATGAGCAATGGATGCTGCCATGGTGTCGAAGTGGGGCGGGGCGGAGGAGGTGGCGTGGAGGGGCAGGTGGCCGTTGTGGGGGTGGGGATGGGGGTGGTGCATGCTGAAGGCCCCGGCATGACTGTTGGAAGCACGAAGGCTCTGGTGTCCATTCACACTGGACCCCCCTGCCCCTCCCTCCCCCAGTCCCCCACTGGAAACCGCCCCACCTTCTGGTGGGGGGAAGTGTGTCTGGGGGTGCCAACCGTTACCGGCAGCCGTGCCCGGACTGGCAGCGGCCGTGCCCAGCAAGTGGTTCAGCCCTTCCTGTGACGGAGAGGCGGAGATGGGGGGGAAGGGGGTGGGGTTCAGGGGGTCGTGGGTGGTAGAGGTGGGAGAGGGGCGGGTGTGGGAGATGCTGTACGTGAATCGCTCCTCCAGGTACCCCAGCCACATGCGCAGCTTGGAGCGCTCGTCCTGGCCGATGGCGGGGTGGATAAGGGAGTAGGACAGCAGCTGGCGGCTCTCCTCAATGTTCACCCCGTTCTCTATCGTGTGCGACAGCACATCCGGGATCAGCCGCAGGTACTCTCCCTTGGCCTTCTCGTTGCCTGCCTGCAGCAGGGGCAGCAACTGCAGGAGCTGCACAATCACCTTCCCTTTGTCCTCCCCAAACAGGCCCGCGATGAACGCTGAAACGGTTTATCATTGTCTTGTCACAGTTTGTAATGTTTCTCACTTTCAATTATGGATATGTATGGATGGTGCGCAACTTGCTATAATGTCTACACTGAAAACAGAATGGCTGCCTACATGTCAAGGTAAAAACGGTCATGCATATAAAAGCCCACTGTACTGGTAGGTACAGCCACTCTGCGTGTGTGGTCCTAGGTACAGGCACTCTACATGTGTGGCCCTAGGTACAGGCACTGGCACTCTACGTGTGTGGCCCTAGGTACAGGCACTATGTGTGTGTGGCCCTAGGTACAGGCACTGTGTGTGTGTGTGGCCCTAGGTACAGGCACTCTACATGTGTGGCCCTAGGTACAGGCACTCTATGTGTGTGGCCCTAGGTACAGGCACTCTATGTGTGTGGCCCTAGGTACAGGCACTCTATGTGTGTGGCCCTAGGTACAGGCACTCTACATGTGTGGTCCTAGGTACAGGCACCCTATGTGTGTGGCCCTAGGTACAGGCACTCTATGTGTGTGGCCCTAGGTACACTACCGTACAGGCACTCTACATGTGTGGTCCTAGGTACAGGCACCCTATGTGTATGGCCCTAGGTACAGGCACTCTATGTGTGTGGCCCTAGGTACACTACCGTACAGGCACTCTACATGTGTGGTCCTAGGTACAGGCACCCTATGTGTGTGACTCTAGGTACAGGCACTATGTGTGTGACTCTAGGTACAGGCACTCTACATGTGTGGCCCTAGGTACAGGCACTCTACATGTGGGGCCCTAGGTACAGGCACTCTACATGTGTGGCCCTTGGTACAGGCACTCTACATGTGTGGCCTGAGGTACAGGCACTCTACATGTATGGCCCTAGGTACAGGCACTCTACATGTGTGGCCCTAGGTACAGGCACTCTACATGTGTGGCCTGAGGTACAGGCACTCTACATGTGTGGCCTGAGGTACAGGCACTCTACATGTATGGCCTGAGGTACAGGCACTCTACATGTGTGGTCTGAGGTACAGGCACTCTACATGTGTGGCCCTAGGTACAGGCACTCTACATGTGTGGCCTGAGGTACAGGCACTCTACATGTGTGGCCTGAGGTACAGGCACTCTACATGTGTGGCCCTAGGTACAGGCACTCTACATGTGTGGCCTGAGGTACAGGCACTCTACATGTGTGGCCTGAGGTACAGGCACTATGTGTGTGGGGCCCTAGGTACAGGCACTCTACATGTGTGTGGCCCTTGGTACAGATACTATGTGTGTGTGGCTCTAGGTACAGGTACTAAAATACTATGTGTGTGTGGTCCTAGGTACAGGCACCCTATGTGTGTGGCCCTAGGTACAGGCACTCTATGTGTGTGGCTCTAGGTACAGGCACTCTACGTGTGGCCCTAGGTACAGGCACCCTATGTGTGTGGCCCTAGGTACAGGCACTCTATGTGTGTGGCTCTAGGTACAGGCACTCTATGTGGTACAGGCACTCTACGTGTGTGGCCCTAGGTACAGGCACTCTACGTGTGGCCCTAGGTACAGGCACTATGTGTGTGGCCCTAGGTACAGGTACTCTGTGTGTGTGGCCCTAGGTACAGGCACTCTATGTGTGTGGCCCTAGGTACAGGTACTCTATGTGTGTGGCCCTAGGTACAGGTACTCTGTGTGTGTGGCCCTAGGTACAGGCACTCTACGTGTGTGGCCCTAGGTACAGGCACTATGTGTGTGTGGTCCTAGGTACAGGCACTCTATGTGTGTGGCCCTAGGTACAGGTACTCTGTGTGTGTGGCCCTAGGTACAGGTACTCTGTGTGTGTGGCCCTAGGTACAGGCACTCTACGTGTGTGGCCCTAGGTACAGGCACTCTACGTGTGTGGCCCTAGGTACAGGCACTCTACGTGTGAGGCCCTAGGTACAGGCACTGTGTGTGTGGCCCTAGGTGCAGGCACTCTAGGTGTGTGGCCCTAGGTACAGGCACTCCGGACAATACAGATAATGTGTAGTGACAAAGAGAAATACAACACAATATGATATCAAACATCATCACCTCAACTCTTCCACCCCCATAGGGGACTTTAGTACATACCAAAGGTTCAATCAGACACCAAAAAAACCCCAACCCAACAGCTGCCTTTCATCATATACTATTAACACTATTCTGCCCAAGCCTTTAAGTTTAACATTGTTGCCTGCCCCTGCCCAAGTAATTTTTACCTATGTGCTGACACGAGAGGGTATGGTCAGAAAAATGCTCATAAAATCTTTAAATATGGCAGATTTTTATCAAATCTGGCATTATTAAAAAATAACTGTACTTTAGTACTGAAGCCTTTAAAGGCAGGAAATTTATAATTAGTCATTACAAATTACTGCTAAAACAAAACAGAAAAAAACACAAAAAACAAGCTTTTTTCATAATACACCACAACAGACCTGAAGAAAACATGCCCTGTCTGAATCATTGGCCACTTCTTCACCTTCCTCTGCACTCGGCTCGACGAAATCATCGCTATTTTCCTCATCTACTTCATTTTCCGATTCATCATTCTCCTCCTCACTCTAAGACTCCATCATGATTTTGTTGACAGCCTCATCCAAAGTCAGTTTGCATTCAAACTCATCTTTTTTTGCTCCAAAATCACCCACACGAGATTTGAATTTTCCTTCCTTCAAATTCTTCTGGTTTGAATAAGAGTCTCTTCCCTTTAATCGCAACCAAAACTGAAAGTAGACCAGACAAACGACAACACTACGTCCGCAGGCAACAAACGCAGATCTGCACGGACATAGGTTTGACGTCCGCAGTCAGAAATGTGTTAAATATCATAGCCTTCAATGAAAAAACAACAAGAAGAAAGCATTAACAATGATTATACACAAGAATCAAGGACTGGGACAAAAAGGAACCCCAAAGCACTGACCTTCATCGTTGGCCTGTGTCTGCATGCGCTTGACGTCGGTGCATTCGGCCAGCGACTGCTGCAGCACCTGGTCCAGGAACTTGGCCTGTGGGGGCGTCAGCTTCTTTAGCAGGGAGTACAGCGCCACCGTCTGCTCACACTCACTCCACTCCTTGAACCACACTGTCACTTGGCCTACTTGCTCCCGGAAGTTGCTGTTGGCCTTCATGATGGCCACTGCTCGTGATGTCCACACAGGGTTGACAGCACTATGTCCACACTGCAGTCCACACAGGGGCACTATGTCCACACTGCAGTCCAGGGCTGACAGCACTGTGTCCACACTGCAGTCCACAGTGTTGACAGCACTATGTCCACACTGCAGTCCACAGTGCTGACAGCACTATGTCCACACTGCAGTCCAGGGCTGACAGCACTATGTCCACACTGCAGTCCAGGGCTGACAGCACTATGTCCACACTGCAGTCCAGGGCTGACAGCACTATGTCCACACTGCAGTCCACAGTGTTGACAGCACTATGTCCACACTGCAGTCCAGGGCTGACAGCACTATGTCCACACTGCAGTCCAGGGCTGACAGCACTATGTCCACACTGCAGTCCACAGTGTTGACAGCACTATGTCCACACTGCAGTCCACAGTGCTGACAGCACTATGTCCACACTGCAGTCCAGGGCTGACAGCACTATGTCCACACTGCAGTCCACAGTGCTGACAGCACTATGTCCACACTGCAGTCCAGGGCTGACAGCACTATGTCCACACTGCAGTCCACAGTGTTGACAGCACTATGTCCACACTGCAGTCCCAGAGAACACAGCAGTCCGTCAGTCTCCTCGTCCTCCACTAGAACTTGCTGCAGTGTTTGGGCATGCTGGTAGAGACAGTCAAGGGCTGGTGAGGCCTGGCTTTCACTTCTGATGTGTTGGGGCAGGCTGAATTCTTCAGATCATTGTTTCCTGAAACAGTGTTAGAAGGTCTGGCAATATCAGTATATGAACTGGAATAAGGTTGGAGGTATTTTGTTGCTGTCAGTATTGTTTTGAATCCAGCGATCATCAAAACATGGCACTGTGCAATGTATTCACACAAAATAAGATGTGGCTGCTGTGGAGAGGATTCAGCTGACTGTTTTGTGTGAGTGCATCTCTGTGTATTCTCTCAAAAATCAAACATTTAATTTAAATTAACCATGTGCTCATGTGTATACATGTACGTATGTTTGTGTAAAGTGTGTGTGTCTATGTGTATTTCACTGTATACATGCTTGTTTTTTCAGAATTTGTACTTTTTCTCAGTGTAGTTTGTGACTTAAATACACGCAAACCAACAACAACTGTTTCTTATTTCTCAGGTAAAGTTGCATCGCAGTTAATTACACACACAGACAGGCACAAAACACACACACACACACACACTGTATGCTGATACTGCCTGATCTTCTAACATTGTTCCAAAAGACAGCGTTTTGAAGACACCAATGTAATTCAACCTTCCCCATGACATGACATGTACACTACACAAGCTGACTTGTAAACAGCAGATGTAAAATCACTTCAATTTGACTTGAACAAGCCCACATAAAAAACATAAACTTGTTAAAACATCCGGTGTGGCACTAAAGAAACAACAGATAATAAAACCAGAAACAGTGGAAGTATCAAAATTATAGAGTATAGAGTATACAGTACGAAGCATTGACAATACAAATGGATAGAATATAACAGCAAGTGATCAAAGCAATGAAATAGGATACCTCTCTCTCCAACAAGCCACAAGCACAAACATGTACACATACACATGGCATAATCATGTGTCACTGCCTGAATGGGTGTCACTGTCAGCGTGTCACTGCCAAAATGGGTGTGTCAGTGTTATATTGCCTGAATGGGTGTCACTGTCAGCGTGTTACTGCCGAAGTCAGTAAATGGGTGTGTCAGTGTTATATTGCCTGAATGGGTATCACTGTCAGTGTGTTACTGCCTAAATGGGTGTGTCAGTGTTATATTGCCTGAATGAGTGTCACTGTCAGTGTGTTATATTGCCTGAATGGGTGCCACTGTCAGTGTGTTATATTGCCTGAATCAGTGTCACTGTCAGTGTGTCATATTGCCTGAATGAGTGTCACCATCAGTGTGTCATATTGCCTGAATCAGTGAATGGGTGTCACTGTCAGTGTGTCATATTGCCTGAATCAGTGAATGGGTGTCACTGTCAGTGTGTTATATTGCCTGAATGGGTGTCACTGTCAATGTGTTATATTGCCTGAATCAGTGAATGGGTGTCACTGTCAGTGTGTCATATTGCCTGAATGAGTGTCACCATCAGTGTGTCATATTGCCTGAATCATTGAATGGATGTCACTGTCAGTGATTCATATTGCCTGAATCAGTGAATGGGTGTCACTGTCAGTGTGTTATATTGCCTGAAATGGGTGTCACTGTCAGTGTGTTATATTGCCTGAATGGGTACGAATGTCTCCATTCTTAAACTTGTTAGTCAAAACATTACATGTGCTGCATAAAACTCAGTCAAATATCATGAAACAAATTCTGAAAAAAATGAAATAATCTAGATTGTACCTCTGACAAAAGATTCAAAGCACTGCACAATGATCTGGTTAAATTGGATTATAAAACCTTACACTAAATACCAGAAGTCTTATTGTCTATCATACAATCACCTAAATCTAAACCTCTGATATATTCCATTCCCTTCATCCCAGCCCATCTTAACAATTGCTACATCTACAGTTATTCTGTCTTTCTCATTTTCTGGGAATCCTCTCATAAGGGTTTGCAAATCAAAAGCTTGTATTACCGGTAGAACTTGTAAAATTCTGAGATGAAGTTAACGAACTATGTCAATGCACGAACTTAACTGATGTCAAGATTCCTCCCATCTAACCATCATCATCATGACTTGGGGGGTGAGGGGTGGCGGGGGTTGTGGAAGGGAGGTGGGGGTGAGAAGGGGGCGGGTCCCTGGAATGCATCTGGAACGCAAAATCAAATAAATATTATTTTGTGATTTCCAATATAAATGTTGACACTCCAGTTTCTCTTCCTTTCTTTACTGACACACTGGTTCCACTGTCACAATAGGTCTAGGTCGATGTTGTGTTTACCTCAGCGCTGACGAAACAATGGTTTCCACAACCATTCACACACCTAACGACTTGAGGTATAATCTCCAAAGTCAAACAAACCCACCTGTGTTCTTGAGATCTTACACTCCGTTCAAAACAAAACACTGTGTCGGTGCGCGTGTTTGTGTGTCAAACCAAACTTCCATGACACGCTTGCGTTCAAGCACGATTCTCTCTTCTGTTCCCCTTCCCCCATTCACTGCCGTTCTCGTTTCATCCGTGGTCACGCCAGCATACGGCTTTTACTCACTGCTCACTGTCCCTAAAATATTACCCGATTTCACATCCGATAAAGCCATTGTTTTTACCGTGAAATCTATTGATGTTTTGCTTTCCTATCTGGTCTAGTTGCGGATCCACATGTTTCCCTCAATCCTTTATGCTAATAATGACGTCATATGATGGCGGACACTGTACGCACGCGATTCAAAGACATCAAAACATATCAGCCTCATGCTTCAGCTCCACATCATCTGTTCATCTGTGTCAACGTGTCTCCAACGTAGCATCCACCGTTACGACACGTCACATTTGTCCTGTTTTCACGACTCAGCCGTGTCCCCTCAAAGTTTTGCAAGAGGTGTCTGTGGGCGGTGAGGTAGAGAAGGGAAAGGGTTGATCGCAGAGAAGCGTGTCAGTGTGGTGTGTGTGTTGGGAGGGGGGGGGGAGGGTCACGCACATTTTTTTCCTAGCAGGTCTTTCATTGACTCACTTGTGTAACCCGGTGTTCGGTTGTGTGTGTGTGTGTGTCTGTGTCCGTGGTAAACTTTAACATTGACATTTTCTCTGCAAATACTTTGTCAGTTGACACCAAATTAGGCATAAAAATAAGAAAAATTCAGTTCTTTCCAGTCATCTTGTTTAAAACAATATTGCACCTCTGGGATGGACACAAAAAAATAAATAATGAAACCTAATGCAAACTGCATTTACTGTTATATTTATATTTTTTGTATTCTCTAAACTTGACACTTTGATCTGATATTCGACCCAACAACAAGAGCAGTCATTGTTATAATTTTTTGTTCAAACAGCAACTTCTTTTGCTAAGCATGGAAGTTTTATTTATTTTGCAAACGTTTTGGTGCAGATAGTAAAAAAGGGAAATTACTCTGTAATTAATGCTAGGGGACTTAATTTGCTTTAAATTGATCTTTCTCATCTTACACATTACATTTTGAAATTATACTCAATACACAAAAAGCTTGGGGTTTTTTTTAAAGTGTATCACAAGTGAGTCTTGAAGGCCTTTCCTCTCTTTTCTTTTTTGTTTTTCATTTTCTCTTCCTTTTTTCTTTTTTCTTTTTTTTTCTTTTTTTAATACGCGCTGTTCTTTCATTTTCGTTCTTTGCTGCTTTTTTTTTCTTTGTTCCCTCAGTTAAACAATTAATAGAACCCAAATGACCACGCAGTGCCATTACATATCAAGGCTGAAAACTGCAAATTCCAATCCCATAGAATCTGAAGGAAAAACTTAGGCAAGGTCTTCAAGACTCAAGTGCGATAATCTCTTAACTGAAATAAACTCAAAGCAGATCTGGTGAGGAAATGATACACGCATAGATATTACCTTGACCTTTAAATTTAACAGATGTGTGTTCTGACCAAAACAAATAAAACAAATCATTACACGATGTTTGATGAACTTGAAATCGGATTTAAAGAAAAATATTACCTGTTATAATGATTCTTTTTTCTTTCTTTTTTCCAACATGCTCGCCATATTGTAATCCACGGCTGACTAGTAATATTATTCTAGTCCGCGGTCAGGTTGTGAGGTTGTCGAGGCTCTACCGTTGACCTCTGAACGGGTCTATTAACATGCATTTTGTTCTCAACGTTCAGGTTCAGGTTCAGGTATTAGGGGCGATGCCAAGCATCGAAGCCTTCTGGTTTTGTACACCCCATCGGTTTTCGTAATTTTTTGGTCAGTCACTGAGGTACTCACAAGCCCAGGGTCACCTTTGACCATCAAAGTCACACATTATTTCCTTTATGATATCGTGGTCATCAATAAGATTTTTTAAAGGCATTTATGTTAGGTGCACGTTTGTTATCTGGGGTTAGTCGACTGATCTATTCCAGTTCTTGATTACTCTGTAACTAAAAACATATTTTCTAACGTTGCTGTTTTTGTGTTGCTTCTGAAGTTTGTCAGTACTGTTTGGCGTGACAATGTTAGTTTGTGGGTTAATAAAGAAACATGCTTTGTCAATGTCATCAGCATTATTATATATCTTATACGCTTGGATCAAATCACCTCGTACCCTTCTTGCTTAAAGGGAAGGAAGCTTGAGATACTACCCTTTTTGTCATGAGAAAAATCTATATGGACCGTGCTCCGTCTTTGTACACTTCAATTGCAGCACTGACATTGACGCTTTCATTTAGCGGGGAACCAAACCGTCAGTGTTTGCATAATACGTGACAAGTCTTACCGACAATACTGTTGTCTAGAAACGTGAAGGTACGCTTGATTATACCAGTTCTCTGATTGCCTTATCATGTACAGTACCAATCCATCTGATGAAGTTAATGTACTGAATAAGACGGTCTCCCAGTTGCACTGAAAGGGAAACGTTTTTGTGCGGCCATTTTGTCACCTTGACTTTTGACCTCTGACTTAATCAAGATCTGATGATGCCATATCCATGGCCAGTAATAATACCAAGTTTGACTGATTAACTTGAGAATGGACGTAATAATGATTTTAAAATTTCATCAGTAACTGATGATGCCGTATCCATAACCAGTCATAATACAAAATTTGATTAAAATAGCAGGACGTAAGCTTAATTAATTATGGTCTCTGTGAAGCTTTTTTCACCACTACTTTGCCAAATAATGACTTTGACCTTTAACCGTCACCCTGCTAACACCCGGCATGTTATCATTTAATGTGGTGACTTAGCATAAAAATTATCCATACAAACCACTGATCTTATCATTATGTTGATTGGCTTTCAACCCACCACTTGTGGCACTGATGCCAGAGTTAAAGTTTAGGCAAGCTACAACTCGCACTCGCACACACACGCACACTGACGTACACACACACACACACACACACACACACACACACATCATTACTTAGCTTTACATTGTAAACAGACGTTGAACCCGCCCGCCGAAGACGTTACTGACTGAAAAACAGAAAATTATAACCACAAGTGCAGCCACGATCTTCGGATGCTCGCGCACATAAACCTAGCTGGGACATGCCTTTGACATTCACAATTCCGTCAAATTTTCGACACAGGATTAAAAAAAACAACAACAAAAAAACAAAACAACTGCACTTATAATTATATAATCAGGTAAACATAGGCCTATTTCACAAAACATACATGCAATACCCATATCGACAACGCCTCCCCCCCCCCCCTCCACCCTCACACACACCCACCCTCAGGCTGAAAAAAAAAAAAGAAAAAGAAGAAGAAACAAGAATTGTTCAGTTATGAAATTATGAAGTCCAGAAGACGGATAATACACGACGAATTTTTTTTATCGAAAAAAAACAATGGTGCGGGGAGAAAGGATTCGCAAGACAAGATGGAAGAGACGTCGTTAAGAGAAAGGATGAAGGCATTGGATTTCACTGACAGTGCAGAATCGTGCCACACACCGCTCAGTTACAGACTCGGCTGAAGCTTAGTTACGGTCAAAAGATCGTTTAGAATTAGCTCCACAGTTAGGTAACTTAGCTCTGATCAAAAGATCAGCAAAAGGTCTTGTGGCCTAAGCTGAAATACTATAGGCCTACTATACTACTATATTCTAGTATCTGTCGTACAATAGTCTTATAGAGGTTAGTAAATATATCTTTATCCATAAAAGTAAAAGTTCTCCTGATAATACTCAATATCAGATTCGCTTTCTTTCTAGCTGACTGAATGTGGGCATCAAAAGACCAATTTTGATCAAATATTACACCTAGGTCTTTTTCCTCAACGCACTCCGAAACAACACTAGTGGTTCTGTCTATTTTTATAACACAGTCATGTTTTGGATTATTTTTTCCTTAGTGTAGGACTTTACATCTGGACACGTTAAAATACAAATTCCACTATTTGACCATTTTAGTAATTTGTTTATATCATCTTGCAATTTCATGGAATTTTCAGTTTTATCATAAATTTTAGTATCATCAGCAAAAGCTTTACAACAGCTAATTACACAATCTGGTAAATCATTTATAAATATAGTGAATAAGATTGGCCCCAGAATACTACCTTGGGGAATCCCACTTAGAACCTGTGAAACTGATGAATAACTTTTACCAGCACGTGGACTGCCGACGCTGGAACTGCGAAGGACGAACCCGGGTGTGGCCGTGTATGGGGGAATCTAAATGAGCGGCGTTCAGCAACGCCTTGTATTTTTAATTACGCGGTTGGACCTAAAAGTTTTAAACTATCATTCAATTGACAGTGCTGGATCTGTAGCCTAGATCTAGCACTGAGGAAACAACCCTTAATTCCGACATAAACAGCTGGGGCCAATCTTGTGCTAATTTGCCACGTCCATATAATAGCATTTGAAAGTACAATATATAAAGTAAACTGGTACTTACATGCCAGCAGACAAACTATGAACTAATGACAGGATCAAGCCCATCAAACCTACAACTTGTAGCCTAAGTCACTTGCCTCACATTCTACGCGCCTAAATTAAAAAAAAAGGGGGGGAAATTAAAATAAAAGAAGAAGAAGAAGAAGAAAAGTCACTGTGAGATTGACGGACTGATGTACGGTGCAGTTTTACGGACTGTACCTATCTGGATCCGGACGTGAGGTCAGTTGTTGTTTTTTAAGAAGAAGAAAAAAAGCTTCACCAGTAGCTAAGTTCGATCGTAACTCGCACCTTTCATGTCGAAGTCCCCCCCCTTACTTGTTTCTGTCATTTCTTTTCTTATACGTGTATTATCAGTACAGGAATTGGTTATCATGCCATACTGATTCACCTCTTGAGCAAAGCGATAGGCCTCATTCGGATCAGTCACTACCACACCAGTTTGATATCAGTAGTAGATACCTATAGTTACTATCAACACCACTGACATGGCACCAGTTTGACATTATATGGCACCACTGTTAATTTTTTACACGTGTCTCATTCACTGACTTTATCAAATTTCGATGTATTTACTTATTTGCGTATTTCGCTGATTTATTGTATTAACGTTTTCAGTACACAAACCAAGTAGGATGTAGGCTCTCCAGGCCGCCTGACCGGGCGTTGGGTTTAAACGAAGGTACGTCTCAGGCGTCATGCCACCTGCCCTTTATTATTATTTTTTTAACCACATGTGCCGGTGTCGCGTATATGGATCAATCTGCGCGCTTTGCCACCTTCTTGAAAGTGCAAGTGTATGACACAAACCTAGAGTCGGCTCTCAAGGCAAGTGTATGACACAAACCTAGAGTCGGCTCTCAAGGCAAGTGTATGACACAAACCTATATTTGGCTCTCAAGGCAAGTGTATGACACAAACCTAGAGTCGGCTCTCAAGGCAAGTGTATGACACAAACCTATAGTTGGCTCTCAAGGCAAGTGTATGACACAAACCTAGAGTCGGCTCTCAAGACAAGTGTATGACACAAACCTATAGTTGGCTCTCAAGGCAAGTGTATGACACAAACCTATAGTTGGCTCTCAAGGCAAGTGTATGACACAAACCTATAGTTGGCTCTCAAGACAAGTGTATGACACAAACCTACAGTTGGCTCTCAAGGCCGCGGCCTGACCAACGCATTTAATGTTTAGGCTCCCTTTCTTTCCAAAACAGATGTGGTGTAGCGTATATGGATCAGCCCGCACGCTCTGACACCTCCTTGAAGCTGTGTGTGACCGACGCCAAATATAAAGTTTGGGGACAGCAGACTTTGAACATTCCTGCCCGATTCATGATCGCCAATCCCGCAGGACCAACACTCACTGCAGACACGCGGAGTGGAAACAGTGTTGCCGTGTCACTGACTTATAGCGTGCAGCAGTCAGTGTACGCTGTGATGGTCAGCGTGCGAGGGGTGGAGGCTGGTGCTTAGATCTGTCAGTCATGGAACAGGGGTCCGAGCCATAATATATATATATACACACACACACACACGTGTGTGTGTGTGTGTGTGTGTGTGATTATGATCACGGAAGTAGTACAACATAGGATAATATTGTTTTGGGCTTCGGCTTGTATCAGTGGTTGCTGATAATGATTATTATTCCCGATGTGGTCCGTCTTGCGTAAAGCTTACTGCGTGCGTGTCAGTAAGAACGTGCGTCAAAACAATGGCACACAAACACATAGGGTAGGTATGCCTAATTGCGAACAATCCAGTCGAACTGAGCGACCAGCTCAACTGACTCATGTGTAAAGATAGTATGTCGTTCGATAATCCGAGTCAAACGTGGTTCTTTTGTTTTTGAAGGCTTTCTCCCACTGCATGGTTGCTCCAGGAAACGTTCGTCTGCTCATTCTTTTCAACGTTTACATTTGAAATGGCAGGGGTGCCTGAGGGGAAATGCGAACGGGCAAGTCTAATTGCGAACGATGGCTTTGGGTACTGCAGACAAATAAAACAGAAGTAGGTCTTGTGACTCCGTCATTAGACATAACATATACTATTCCGGGAACCGGCAACGTACCAGACAGTTGCAGTATTGTTGGTTTTGATCACACATCAGTGCACACAGACATTTGAACATGCACACCCAACACCGAACTCCAGCACACACCCGTTTGAGAGTGCTCAGTAACTGTACAGCATCGTTCGCAAATACTCACGTCAAAATATCCTATTGTCTAATTGCAAACGACACTATTTTGCAGATTCCTGTCAAAACTGACATTCTCATCTGTCACTAATATGCTTTTTTTTAAAAATCCTCCCAGCACTGATAATGCGCATTCAACATATCCGATCAAATCAACAATTTTAAACTGTCAAAGATCAAGTCCTACAACCTAATTGCTTCCCTTGGTTTTAGGATTTTGAGAGCACGTTTGTAACCTTGGTCGGCAGTGGTGCGCGAAAAGCAGAGCGCGGAAATAGCCAGAAACAGCTGCCGTTTGACTGGTTCTTGGAAATGGATATTCATTAAGGTATTAGAAAAAGGTCGAAGCAGACGTTAAATTGTGAAATGCAACCGTCAAGAACGCTGGGAAGAGGGGCGGTGTACGAATCGTTCGCAATTACCCGCTGTACCAACCATGTATGAGGAGAAATGAAGTTTAATGCCGTCTTGATCATAGCTTATCTTTTGTTTCTTATTGCCCAGCAGACAACACAGCGCCATATCAAGGCTGAAAAAAAGAAGAAAACATCGGTCCAGTGCTGAAAACCTATTCATTTTTGTTTTAATTAGGCGCAAATAGCCTATAGTCACATAGTTCATGCACATCACTTGAAACCTCTCTAGAGGACATGCCTTTGACTGACGTTGACCTTTCCGTCAATTTGCCATCAGTCATGGGATTTAAATCATGAATAATAATAACCTGAGCATTAACACTGATAACAAGACATGAAGTGCTAAACACAGTTATAAAAACATACAAAACCAACAATAATTGCCAAACGGCACATCACTGACGTACCAGGAACACAAACAAGGCAACACTAAGAGTGCTTAGTAAAGTATCAGGCCAGAAAAAGTCAAAAATATTCGAACTTTTTACAATGAAAAGAAGGAAGCACTGATCTGATGTTTAATTTTCCACCAACAGCCATCGATGGGCACAATAGCCGAGTCAGTGATTAAAGCGTTGGATTTCAATCTGAGGATCTTGGGATCCGCGAATCTCGGTAACAGTGGGTAAAGGGTAGGGTATGTGCACACCTGCTAGTGCCTGAACCCCCTTCGTGTGCATACACACGCAGATCAAATACGCACGTTTGTTATAGATCC
The DNA here is from genome assembly GCF_041734735.1 of Babylonia areolata. Classification (NCBI taxonomy): domain Eukaryota; kingdom Metazoa; phylum Mollusca; class Gastropoda; order Neogastropoda; family Buccinidae; genus Babylonia; species Babylonia areolata. The sequence goes on along the minus strand of NC_134879.1, from coordinate 58,795,590 downwards.
TGTAATCCTTGTCAGTGTTCGGTGGGTTCAAACATGAACATACCCAGCATGCCCCCACCCAACCCCGAAAACGGAGTGTGGTTGCTTACATGGCGGGATGAATAAACAAAACTGTCATGCATGTAAGATGTTACATGTGCGTACTAGTATGTATGCGTGTCTGAAACACACACACACACCCACCCCTGTTTTGAAATGCTTCCCTCTGGTCGGCGATACAAAATGCCGCTTGCAAAGAAAAATATATTTTAAAAATCTTTCGTTCCTACAGCGGTATCTGTTTTAAACGCCTCTTTGCACTGACTATACTCAACTGTTGTTCAGTGTGATTTATATTTGATTATCTTGTTACCTACAAAATTAAGCTTTTATCTGCATGCCTGTAATCTATATATAGATTTTGTGACCCTTAATCCAATAGATGAAGTGATTTGTTCATTTGGTATTTTATTATATGAATAATTTGCTATTCTACATATGAAATGGTCTTAATCTGCGACTTATTTGTTCTTAAACTTGAATTGTGGCCCTGGATGTGTGTGTGTGTGTGTGTGTGTGTGTGTGTGTGTGTGTCTGTGTGTGTGTGTGTGTGTGTCTGTGTGTGTGTGTGTGTGTGTGTGTGTGTGTGTGTGTCTGTGTGTGTGTGTGTGTGAGTGTATGTGACTGTGTGAGTGTGCATTTTTTTTAAAGGTTCCTTGTTATATATGTATTTATAACCAAGTTTAATTTTATGATTAAGACTTATTAACTAATGTATTTATATGTCGAACCTTTGTATATATATATACAATTATTGTTAACAAGTCTACTGGCTGTGAGGTTGATGGTGCAACGCCCCTCCGTCCCTCACCCCTACCATCTCCCGCCATGTTCGTGTCAGTGTTTTCAGTTCAATCATACAATCAATGTCTGCACTTTTAACAGTTAAAATAAGGGTTTATTTTCATTACGACGAGCCTAAAGGCGAATTTCTGTACTCTGTATCAGACAGTGAAGTGATTAATTGATTGATTGACCTTTGACCTGTCATTCTCTGTACCTGGATTTCTTCCTCTTGGGACTGAACTGCTTGTTTTGAGCAGAACCAATGACGTCACTGAAAAACACACAAACAGTGGTGACTGCAGAATCAATGACGTCGCTGAAAAACACACAGTGGTGACTGCAGAACCAATGACGTCGCTCAAAAACACACAGTGGTGACTGCAGAACCAATGACGTCGCTCAAAAACACACAACTAGTGGTGACTGCAGAACCAATGACGTCGCTCAAAAACACACAAACAGTGGTGACTGCAGATCCAATGACGTCACTGAAAAACACACAAACAGTGGTGACTGCAGAACCAATGACGTCGCTGAAAAACACACAGTGGTGACTGCAGAACCAATGACGTCGCTCAAAAACACACAACTAGTGGTGACTGCAGAACCAATGACGTCGCTGAAAAACACACAAACAGTGGTGACTGCAGATCCAATGACGTCGCTGAAAAACACACAACTAGTGGTGACTGCAGATCCAATGACGTCGCTGAAAAACACACAGTGGTGACTGCAGAACCAATGACGTCGCTCAAAAACACACAGTGGTGACTGCAGAACCAATGACGTCGCTGAAAAACACACAAACAGTGGTGACTGCAGAACCAATGACGTCGCTGAAAAACACACAAACAGTGGTGACTGCAGAACCAATGACGTCGCTGAAAAACACACAACTAGTGGTGACTGCAGAACCAATGACGTCGCTGAAAAACACACAACTAGTGGTGACTGCAGAACCAATGACGTCGCTGAAAAACACACAACTAGTGGTGACTGCAGAACCAATGACGTCGCTGAAAAACACACAACTAGTGGTGACTGCAGAACCAATGACGTCGCTGAAAAACACACAAACAGTGGTGACTGCACCTCAAACTCATGCCACACACATTTCGTATCACCAAGGTTTGGCCTAGTAATGGGGTTCAAGTTCATCCTGGATACACACAGACGCACTGACAACTGAGACTATTGATTACTTAAAACTCACTTTCTTTAACGAAACAACAACACACATCAAGAACTAACGATCAGTGTCAGCAGTTCTCAAATGAGCAGCAAGACAAATATAAATAACCACAGTTTTTATTGGTTCCTTAGGCTTCAGATTGTCATCAGTTTATGGAAAATGGTCATGTTTATGTCATGCACACTCATGTCATGCATGTGTGCATGCAAAAGTGCACATTGCACACAAATTCATAAAAGCTTACCAAATAATTATGAAAGACATGATATGCAAATCAGTTCCACTGTTGTCATTCAGCCCATTAGCAAAGTGTACCACCAATATGCATGTGTATCTTGACATGCACACACATACAAATGCGCACATCAGTACACATGCAAATTCTCTGTCATATTTAGTATTTACTTATTCGTCTAATGTGTTTATTATTTTCTTTTATTCTGTGTATGGTGATGTATGTATATATGTATATATCTATCTGTATATTTATCAGTGTGTGTGTGTGTGTGTGTGTGTGTGTGTGTGTGTGTGTGTGTGTCTTGTTGTTGATTCTTTCTTTTCTTTCAGCATTTGGTAGACTCTCAAGGCCTAACCAACATATTGTGTCTATGTATAGGTCAGTGATTAATCTGCACAACTTTCCATTTTTTGAAGCAAAATGTGGTATGGCCTTCTCCAGTTCTTGAAACTCAAACTGTTCATATTCACATCAGCACACACATCTTAACATTTATCTTTCTGCAAATAAAATGGTTGTTTTATTTCACATCTGAAAACAACTTTTCTTTTAATTAGAATACAATCAACATTATAGAAGCAAAAGCAAAACACACAGCAATGCACTGATTGTGTCCAGCTTGTATGCTGCCATTTCCAGGACTTTGTCTGCCATTTGTTAATACTGTTCAAGAAACAAAACAGTACTATCTACTTGCTATTGCCATGTTCCCAAAAGGGAATAACGGTTTCCATACTAGTATCCTGGGGAAAAAAGTAATAATATCAACTGGAGATTTTGTGTAGTCCAATCTGTGTCAGAACACATTGTGACGTGTATGTGCAAACCAAACTCTGAACATTTCATACAACAATGAAAAGCAAGACAGAACACATGATCACATACATAGTACACAACCACAACACGTTTTGTCCCTACTATCATGCTTAAATCCCAGCATTTGATCAAAAAGGCAGTTCACTTGAGAAGCAAGCAAACACACATACAGACTCACACACACACAAACACTCACACACACACACACTTATGGCACTTGTTGCACACACCCCTCCTCTCCCCACCCCCTACTCTCATGCCTACATCCAAATCCAGTAAGTTAACCACAGGGGTGGTTGTTATTGTGAGGAGCAAGCAAGGCAATGAGTGTTGAAGGAGGGTACACACACATGCATGAACGCACACATGCGCAGCACACACCCACTCATGCACACACACACACACACACACAATTATACATTCACACACATGGCACTTTTTGCCTCCCCCCCCCAACCCTGCCTCCAGCACCCCTGCACCCCCATATTCCCATGCCTACGTCCAAGTCCAAGTAGTTTGTCACAGAGGAGCCAGACATTTTGGCAGTGAGCGTGGAGGGCAGTCACAATGTAAGAGCACTGTCACAGCATGAAAGCAAGATCCTGATTCTTCTGCCCGGTGCCAAAGTAGATAGAGCCAAAATGGCGTGTGCCTGGCACGTGGAAGAAGACGTAGCCAAGCCACAGCATGCTTCTCAGAATCACCAGCCCACTGCCGCGATCAAACTGCAAACTCCACGATCCTGAAAGCATGTATGCACACAAACACACAAGCACCCACACCCACACATTCTCCATTTAGACAGAAGGAATGAATAAAAAAAAAAAAAATTTTTATGAAAAAAATCAAAAGCTGGCTTTTTTGTGTGGTTCTTTTAATATTCATTGAGAGATGCGAAAATGAAATGGTTCATTTGTTATAAGACCAAGGCCCATAATTGAAGGGGAAATCCTACACCAGTTAGTGCCTACACAAGTAAATCTAGTGAAAGGGGAATGAAACAAGGATAAAAGTAATTACAAATATATTATGAGAAACGTTCATAGTATTTTTACAATCTAAGATGTAACCATAGTTAGCATACATTAAATCTAAGTTGTAACCATGCACTGAGTGAGAAGGAGATAGAGACAAGATGTAACCATAGTAACCATACATGTAATCTAAGTTGTAACCATACACTGAGACAGAAAGAGATGGACAGACACTGGTCAGACAAAGCGGCACTGAGACAGAGTCAGAGAATAATGAATGCAGACTCTCCCAGAACGACAGAGTCAGAGAATAATGAATGCAGACTCTCCCAGAACGACAGTGTCAGAGAATAATGAATGCAGACTCTCCCAGAACGACAGTGTCAGAGAATAATGAATGCAGACTCTCCCAGAACGACAGAGTCAGAGAATAATGAATGCAGACTCTCCCAGAACGACAGAGTCAGAGAATAATGAATGCAGACTCTCCCAGAACGACAGTCAGAGAATAATGAATGCAGACTCTCCCAGCACGACAGAGTCAGAGAATAATGAATGCAGACTCTCCCAGAACGACAGAGTCAGAGAATAATGAATGCAGACTCTCCCAGAACGACAGAGTCAGAGAATAATGAATGCAGACTCTCCCAGAACGACAGTGTCTGACAGAACAGCATACATCAGAGACCCTGTGTGCTCAACAAAGCCAAAAGTCATGGCAGTCATGCTCTGAAAAAGCTTTGACCAACCTGACCATGCGGCAAATATAAAGATTTCAAATAAACACCCCCCTCTCCCACCCCCTGCACCCCCTCCACATCCCTCCATTACCTTGGATAGTTAGAGTTCCGTGAAATGAATGGTAAACACACACACAACGACTATGTAAAGCAGGTAACTTGAGAGACATAACAGCCACACATCAAGGAAAGCTACTGCTTCTACCACTACCACTAATAGTGCATTTACATAACCCTTCCAAATCCCTCAAAGCTACTACTTCTACCACTACTACTAATAGTGCATTTACATAACCCTTCCAAATCCCTCAAAGCTACTGCTTCTACCACTACTACTAATAGTGCATTTACATAACCCTTCCAAATCCCTCAAAGCTACTGCTTGTACCACTACCACTAATAGTGCATTTACATAACCCTTCCAAATCCCTCAAAGCTACTGCTTCTACCACTACTACTAATAGTGCATTTACATAACCCTTCCAAATCCCTCAAAGCTACTGCTTCTACCACTACTACTAATAGTGCATTTCATCACCCTTCCAAATTTCTCAAAGCTTTCTACAATAACACCTCAGTCAGTTACAAAATACACAAGAACACACACACACACACACACACACACACACACACACGCACGCATGCATGCATGCATGCACACGCATACACACATAAAGAAGTATGGAATAAGTAGATGTGGAGCCAGAAATGACAGATGGAATGGAGCGTAGTGATTATGTGTTGACTGCTTGTTCTCAGATTTGTTTTAAAGGCTGTGAGCGAGGGAGAGTGAAGGGCTGGAAAAGGCAGTGAATTCCAGCTGTGTACAGCTCAACAACCCTTCCTTACTAATGACTTGCAGGTAGGCAGCACACTTGCCCAGTCACATGCCCAGTTTTCAGGCATGTTATTGGTTTGCTTCTTGTTTTGTTCTCCAGAGAATCTGGCTTGTTCTGTGTAGAGAGATCTTCTCGTCATAGTGTAGCACCACTTTGTTTCCGTCTTCATGTGTTTTTGTTTTGTTTTATGTCCCAGAGTACCCAGTCCACATGGAACTATCAATGTTTAGGATACCAGGTGGCCACACACCACAGCAGACTCTGAACTGCTGCTGAGTCACTTCCTTGGTGTTCAGTAGTGCCTGTTCTGATTCACTGTACTGGGGACACCACCTACAAAGCCCTCTAGTGACAACAATAACTGCTTCGTCATGGAGCCAGACAGAGTGAGCGTTCCCCACAGTGTGACTTACCACCGTATCCCCACCAACCAGTTCCCCATCAATCTGCCGACACTGACAGGATTCACCCCAAGCACGGAAATGAAGGGGCATCGAAAATGAGGTTACCATGAGGGCAGGGCTTGAAAGACCACAGAATCTGGGACCATTACTTTTCTATACTGAATATGTATGAGGATGATACCATTACTTTTCTATACTGAATATGTATGAGGATGATACCATGACTTTTCTTTACTGAATATGTATGAGGATGATACCATTACTTTTCTATACAGAATATGTATGAGGATGATACCATGACTTTTCTTTACTGAATATGTATGAGGATGATACCATGACTTTTCTTTACTGAATATGTATGAGGATGATACCATGACTTTTCTTTACTGAATATGTATGAGGATGATACCATGACTTTTCTATACTGAATATGTATGAGGATGATACCATGACTTTTCTATACTGAATATGTATGAGGATGACGATGACACAGCTGTGTGAGGCTCCCCCACCTCTGGGGATGTCCTCCTCCAGGGTGTCCATGAAGTCCACAGCCTTGTCCAGATGGGCCTGCTCCAGCAGGGTCTTTTGGGCCAGGAGCACCGGGGGACGGAAGTGCATGTAGCTGCACAGCTTGGATGCTTCCAGGATGTGGAGACCTGGACAGTACAGGGCAATGTGTGTGTGTCAGTGCACAGTACAGGGCAATGTGTGTGTGTCAGTGCACAGTACAGGGCAATGTGTGTGTGTCAGTGCACAGTACAGGGCAATGTGTGTGTGTCAGTGCACAGTACAGGGCAATGTGTGTGTGTCAGTGCACAGTACAGGGCAATGTGTGTGTGTCAGTGCACAGTACAGGGCAATGTGTGTGTGTCAGTGCACAGTACAGGGCAATGTGTGTGTGTCAGTGCACAGTACAGGGCAATGTGTGTGTGTCAGTGCACAGTACAGGGCAATGTGTGTGTGTGTCAGTGCACAGTACAGGGCAATGTGTGTGTGTCAGTGCACAGTACAGGGCAATGTGTGTGTGTCAGTGCACAGTACAGGGCAATGTGTGTGTGTCAGTGCACAGTACAGGGCAATGTGTGTGTGTCAGTGCACAGTACAGGGCAATGTGTGTGTGTCAGTGCACAGTACAGGGCAATGTGTGTGTGTCAGTGCACAGTACAGGGCAATGTGTGTGTGTGTGTCAGTGCACAGTACAGGGCAATGTGTGTGTGTGTGTGTCAGTGCACAGTACAGGGCAATGTGTGTGTGTCAGTGCACAGTACAGGGCAATGTGTGTGTGTCAGTGCACAGTACAGGGCAATGTGTGTGTGTGTCAGTGCACAGTACAGGGCAATGTGTGTGTGTGTGTCAGTGCACAGTACAGGGCAATGTGTGTGTGTGTGTGTCAGTGCACAGTACAGGGCAATGTGTGTGTGTGTGTGTCAGTGCACAGTACAGGGCAATGTGTGTGTGTCAGTGCACAGTACAGGGCAATGTGTGTGTGTCAGTGCACAGTACAGGGCAATGTGTGTGTGTCAGTGCACAGTACAGGGCAATGTGTGTGTGTCAGTGCACAGTACAGGGCAATGTGTGTGTGTGTGTCAGTGCACAGTACAGGGCAATGTGTGTGTGTGTGTGTCAGTGCACAGTACAGGGCAATGTGTGTGTGTGTGTCAGTGCACAGTACAGGGCAATGTGTGTGTGTGTGTGTCAGTGCACAGTACAGGGCAATGTGTGTGTGTGTGTGTCAGTGCACAGTACAGGGCAATGTGTGTGTGTGTCAGTGCACAGTACAGGGCAATGTGTGTGTGTGTCAGTGCACAGTACAGGGCAATGTGTGTGTGTGTGTGTGTGTCAGTGCACAGTACAGGGCAATGTGTGTGTGTGTCAGTGCACAGTACAGGGCAATGTGTGTGTGTCAGTGCACAGTGCAGGGCAATGTGTGTGTGTGTCAGTGCACAGTACAGGGCAATGTGTGTGTGTCAGTGCACAGTACAGGGCAATGTGTGTGTGTGTCAGTGCACAGTACAGGGCAATGTGTGTGTGTCAGTGCACAGTGCAGGGCAATGTGTGTGTGTGTCAGTGCACAGTACAGGGCAATGTGTGTGTGTCAGTGCACAGTACAGGGCAATGTGTGTGTGTCAGTGCACAGTACAGGGCAATGTGTGTGTGTGTGTCAGTGCACAGTACAGGGCAATGTGTGTGTGTGTGTGTCAGTGCACAGTACAGGGCAATGTGTGTGTGTGTGTGTCAGTGCACAGTACAGGGCAATGTGTGTGTGTGTCAGTGCACAGTACAGGGCAATGTGTGTGTGTGTCAGTGCACAGTACAGGGCAATGTGTGTGTGTGTGTGTGTGTCAGTGCACAGTACAGGGCAATGTGTGTGTGTGTCAGTGCACAGTACAGGGCAATGTGTGTGTGTGTGTCAGTGCACAGTACAGGGCAATGTGTGTGTGTGTCAGTGCACAGTACAGGGCAATGTGTGTGTGTGTCAGTGCACAGTACAGGGCAATGTGTGTGTGTGTGTCAGTGCACAGTACAGGGCAATGTGTGTGTGTGTGTCAGTGCACAGTACAGGGCAATGTGTGTGTGTGTGTCAGTGCACAGTACAGGGCAATGTGTGTGTGTCAGTGCACAGTACAGGGCAATGTGTGTGTGTGTGTCAGTGCACAGTACAGGGCAATGTGTGTGTGTCAGTGCACAGTACAGGGCAATGTGTGTGTGTGTCAGTGCACAGTACAGGGCAATGTGTGTGTGTCAGTGCACAGTGCAGGGCAATGTGTGTGTGGTGTCAGTGCACAGTACAGGGCAATGTGTGTGTGTCAGTGCACAGTACAGGGCAATGTGTGTGTGTGTCAGCGCACAGTACAGGGCAATGTGTGTGTGTGTCAGTGCACAGTACAGGGCAATGTGTGTGTGTCAGTGCACAGTACAGGGCAATGTGTGTGTGTCAGTGCACAGTACAGGGCAATGTGTGTGTGTGTCAGTGCACAGTACAGGGCAATGTGTGTGTGTGTGTCAGTGCACAGTACAGGGCAATGTGTGTGTGTGTGTCAGTGCACAGTACAGGGCAATGTGTGTGTGTGTCAGTGCACAGTACAGGGCAATGTGTGTGTGTGTCAGTGCACAGTACAGGGCAATGTGTGTGTGTGTGTGTGTGTCAGTGCACAGTACAGGGCAATGTGTGTGTGTGTCAGTGCACAGTACAGGGCAATGTGTGTGTGTGTGTCAGTGCACAGTACAGGGCAATGTGTGTGTGTGTCAGTGCACAGTACAGGGCAATGTGTGTGTGTGTCAGTGCACAGTACAGGGCAATGTGTGTGTGTGTGTCAGTGCACAGTACAGGGCAATGTGTGTGTGTGTGTCAGTGCACAGTACAGGGCAATGTGTGTGTGTGTGTCAGTGCACAGTACAGGGCAATGTGTGTGTGTCAGTGCACAGTACAGGGCAATGTGTGTGTGTGTGTGTCAGTGCAACAGTACAGGGCAATGTGTGTGTGTGTCAGTGCACAGTACAGGGCAATGTGTGTGTGTGTCAGTGCACAGTACAGGGCAATGTGTGTGTGTGTGTGTGTGTGTGTGTGTGTCAGTGCACAGTACAGGGCAATGTGTGTGTGTGTCAGTGCACAGTACAGGGCAATGTGTGTGTGTGTGTCAGTGCACAGTACAGGGCAATGTGTGTGTGTGTCAGTGCACAGTACAGGGCAATGTGTGTGTGTGTGTCAGTGCACAGTACAGGGAAATGTGTGTGTGTCAGTGCACAGTGCAGGGCAATGTGTGTGTGTGTGTCAGTGCACAGTACAGGGCAATGTGTGTGTGTGTCAGTGCACAGTACAGGGCAATGTGTGTGTGTCAGTGCACAGTGCAGGGCAATGTGTGTGTGTGTGTCAGTGCACAGTACAGGGCAATGTGTGTGTGTCAGTGCACAGTACAGGGCACTGTGTGTGTGTGTGTCAGTGCACAGTACAGGGCAATGTGTGTGTGTGTCAGTGCACAGTACAGGGAAATGTGTGTGTGTCAGTGCACAGTACAGGGCAATGTGTGTGTGTGTGTGTCAGTGCACAGTACAGGGCAATGTGTGTGTGTGTGTCAGTGCACAGTACAGGGCAATGTGTGTGTGTCAGTGCACAGTACAGGGCAATGTGTGTGTGTGTCAGTGCACAGTACAGGGCAATGTGTGTGTGTCAGTGCACAGTACAGGGCAATGTGTGTGTGTCAGTGCACAGTACAGGGCAATGTGTGTGTGTGTGTGTCAGTGCACAGTACAGGGCAATGTGTGTGTGTCAGTGCACAGTACAGGGCAATGTGTGTGTGTCAGTGCACAGTACAGGGCAATGTGTGTGTGTCAGTGCACAGTACAGGGCAATGTGTGTGTGTCAGTGCACAGTACAGGGCAATGTGTGTGTGTGTGTGTGTGTGTCAGTGCACAGTACAGGGGAATGTGTGTGTGTGTGTGTGTGTCAGTGCACAGTACAGGGCAATGTGTGTGTGTCAGTGCACAGTACAGGGCAATGTGTGTGTGTCAGTGCACAGTACAGGGCAATGTGTGTGTGTCAGTGCACAGTACAGGGCAATGTGTGTGTGTGTCAGTGCACAGTACAGGGCAATGTGTGTGTGTGTGTCAGTGCACAGTACAGGGCAATGTGTGTGTGTCAGTGCACAGTACAGGGCAATGTGTGTGTGTCAGTGCACAGTACAGGGCAATGTGTGTGTGTCAGTGCACAGTACAGGGCAATGTGTGTGTGTGTCAGTGCACAGTACAGGGCAATGTGTGTGTGTGTGTCAGTGCACAGTACAGGGCAATGTGTGTGTGTCAGTGCACAGTACAGGGCAATGTGTGTGTGTGTGTGTCAGTGCACAGTACAGGGCAATGTGTGTGTGTGTCAGTGCACAGTACAGGGCAATGTGTGTGTGTCAGTGCACAGTACAGGGCAATGTGTGTGTGTGTCAGTGCACAGTACAGGGCAATGTGTGTGTGTGTCAGTGCACAGTACAGGGCAATGTGTGTGTGTCAGTGCACAGTACAGGGCAATGTGTGTGTGTGTCAGTGCACAGTACAGGGCAATGTGTGTGTGTGTGAGTGCACAGTACAGGGCAATGTGTGTGTGTGTGAGTGCACAGTACAGGGCAATGTGTGTGTGTCAGTGCACAGTACAGGGCAATGTGTGTGTGTGTGTGTGTGTGTCAGTGCACAGTACAGGGCAATGTGTGTGTGTGTGTGTGTGTGTCAGTGCACAGTACAGGGCAATGTGTGTGTGTGTGTGTGTGTGTGTGTGTGTGTGTGAGTGCACAGTACAGGGCAATGTGTGTGTGTGTGTGTGTGTGTGTGTGAGTGCACAGTACAGGGCAATGTGTGTGTGTGTGTGTGTGTGTGTGTGTGTGTGTGTGTGTGTGTGTGTGTGTGTGTGTGTCAGTGCACAGTACAGGGCAATGTGTGTGTGTGTGTGTGTGTGTGTGTGTGTGTGTGTGTGTGTGAGTGCACAGTACAGGGCAATGTGTGTGTGTGTGTGTGTGTGTGTGTGTGTGTGTCAGTGCACAGTACAGGGCAGTGTGTGTGTGTCAGTGCACAGTACAGGGCAATGTGTGTGTGTCAGTGCACAGGACAGGGCAATGTGTGTGTGTCAGTGCACAGGACAGGGCAATGTGTGTGTGTCAGTGCACAGTACAGGGCAATGTGTGTGTGTCAGTGCACAGTACAGGGCAATGTGTGTGTGTCAGTGCACAGTACAGGGCAATGTGTGTGTGTGTGTGTCAGTGCACAGTACAGGGAAGTGTGTGTGTGTCAGTGCACAGTACAGGGCAATGTGTGTGTGTCAGTGCACAGTACAGGGCAATGTGTGTGTGTCAGTGCACAGTACAGGGCAATGTGTGTGTGTCAGTGCACAGTACAGGGCAATGTGTGTGTGTCAGTGCACAGCACAGGGCAATGTGTGTGTGTCAGTGCACAGTACAGGGCAATGTGTGTGTGTCAGTGCACAGTACAGGGCAATGTGTGTGTGTCAGTGCACAGTACAGGGCAATGTGTGTGTGTCAGTGCACAGTACAGGGCAATGTGTGTGTGTGTGTCAGTGCACAGTACAGGGAAGTGTGTGTGTGTCAGTGCACAGTACAGGGCAATGTGTGTGTGTCAGTGCACAGGACAGGGCAATGTGTGTGTGTCAGTGCACAGGACAGGGCAATGTGTGTGTGTCAGTGCACAGTACAGGGCAATGTGTGTGTGTCAGTGCACAGTACAGGGCAATGTGTGTGTGTCAGTGCACAGGACAGGGCAATGTGTGTGTGTCAGTGCACAGCACAGTGCGATATGTCAGCATGTGGTGACCATATTTTTTTCATTTAGAGAAAGCCTACGATATCACCTGGAAATTTGGAATACTCTGAGATCTGCACAAGCTCGGCTTCCGAGGACACCTGCCCCAGTTTATCCACAATTTCTTGCAAGACAGACAATTCCAGGTGAGGGTCGGCACCACTCTGTCTGACTTTCACGAGCAGCATCAGGTTAAACGACATCGTTCAGTCGGTTCAGAAGGGATCGGACAGCTCTCTGTTTATGGATAATTTCACTCTCTATGCAACTGGCAGCACATACCCCAGCATCCAGCGATGGCTCCAGCTCTGTGTAGACAAAATTCAGGGTTGGGCAGAGGAGAACTGTTTCACCTTTTCTTCCACGAAAACTCAGTGTATCCACTTTTATAACTTTTGACAATTCTATCTGGACCCTGAAATTCATCTGGGAAAATCCACCATCCTGGTGGTCAAGGAAGCCAGAAGCTGAACTTCCTCAGCCACATTAAACAGCTGAAAACCTCCTGCCAAAAAGCTCTGAACATCATCCGAGTTGTGGCACACACGGACTGGGGCGCTGATAAGAGAACACTCTTGCACCTCTACAGAGCCCTGGTCCTGTCCAAACTGGACTATGGGTGTGAAGTCTACGGCTCGGCCAGACTGGCTTACTAGAAACTGCTGAACGGATACACCACCAAGGGCTTCGTCTCAGCTTAGGTGTGTTCCGCACCACCCCTTTGCACAGCTTGTACGCAGAGGCGGGGGAACTGCCTCTCTCCAACCGCAGATTGAATCTGACCCTGAATTACTACTTTAACTACCTTCTGAACCCCAAAATCCTGCCAACGATAGTGTCTTCAACAACCCTTTCAGCAAGAAATTTGAAGACAACCCAAACTGCATCCCTCTACTTGGACTCCGCATTCAGCCACACATGGAGAAGGCTGATCTGACTGTCAGTGGCATCTCACATTTCTCTACGTTCCCCGACAGCCCACCGTGGACCTTTAAAACACCTGAGGTCTGATTCGATCTGGCCTCGTACCATAAAGACTTCACCAGTTCACTGGCCTACAAAACTTACTTTTCATAAGTCTGCCACAAATTTTCCACCTTTCAGAAAATCTTCACCGATGATTCCAAGTCGGAGGACGAAATCGCTGCATCTGCGTTCTGTCCCGCTTTTCCTGACCAGCCCTCAACGGAACACATCTGTCTGACAGCTCAGAGTACACTGCGAAACTGACCACACTGGCTCTGGTGGTAAAACTGGTTCTCCATTCGAAACACAACAGCTTCATGATCTTTTTCAGACTCCTTGTCAGCCCTGGAGGCAATCGTCTGCAGGAATCGGACTCACCCGAACCTGCTGGAATTTGACGATGCTTTTTCTCTGGTAACAAAGAAAGGATACGATGTTGTGTTGGCCTGGGTTCCCTGCCAAGTTGACATTCATGGTCATGAAAGAGCAGACCAGCTGGCCAAGAACACTGTTAAGGAAGAATTATCGAGATCTTTTGTACCATTCACAGATATGAAGCAGAAGGTGAAGGATCTTTGGCAAGAGGAGTGGAACACTCAGATGGACAACAAGCTGTTCCAAATCCATCCAGACCTAAAAGAGACCCTCCCATCGGTGGTGAAGAATAGAAAGGAGGAGTCTGTGCTGTGCAGATTGCACACGGGGCACACCTTTTTTTTTTTTTTACTCATTCTTACTTGAAGGGCAAGGAGGCCCCTCGATGTATTCCCTGTGATGAGCCTCTCACCATGAAGCACGTGCTGACGGATTGCTGGGATCTGCATGAAGTTAGACACAGACATTACACAGCAGATTCTCTGAAGACTTTGTTTCGTGATGTCCCTCCATGGACGCTGATGGACTTCTTGAAAGAAGGGAACATTTTTAATCAGATTTGAAGGTTTTAAAACTCTGGAAGGTTTTCAAACTAGTTTGAGTGGAAAGCTTGTAGTGGTGACAAGATTTTATTGTATTTTTTTACCCCTGACTTGAAGTAGGTGCTAATGTGGCGATAGCCTTGAGCCTTAGTGGTTGGCGTGGCTCTAAACACCATAATTTGATTTAAATTGACAGCACAAGGCAATATGTATATCAGTGATGGTCTGCACAGGGCAATGTGTGTGTCAGTGACAAAACAGGGCAATGTGTATGTCAGTGATGGTCTGCACAACAGTGTGTATGTCAGTGATGGTCTGCACAACACAGGGCAATGTGTATGTCAGTGATGGTCTGCACAACACAGGGCAATGTGTATGTCAGTGATGGTCTGCACAACACAGGGCAATGTGTATGTCAGTGATGGTCTGCACAACAGTGTGTATGTCAGTGATGGTCTGCACAACACAGGGCAATGTGTATGTCAGTGATGGTCTGTACAACACAGGGCAATGTGTATGTCAGTGATGGTCTGCACAACAATGTGTATGTCAGTGATGGTCTGCACACCACAGGGCAATGTGTATGTCAGTGATGGTCTGTACAACACAGGGCAATGTGTATGTCAGTGATGGTCTGCACAACAATGTGTATGTCAGTGATGGTCTGCACAACACAGGGCAATGTGTATGTCAGTGATGGTCTGCACAACAATGTGTATGTCAGTGATGGTCTGTACAACACAGGGCAATGTGTATGTCAGTGATGGTCTGCACAACACAGGGCAATGTGTATGTCAGTGATGGTCTGCACAACAATGTGTATGTCAGTGATGGTCTGCACAACAATGTGTATGTCAGTGATGGTCTGCACAACAATGTGTATGTCAGTGATGGTCTGTACAACACAGGGCAATGTGTATGTCAGTGATGGTCTGCACAACAATGTGTATGTCAGTGATGGTCTGCACAACAATGTGTATGTCAGTGATGGTCTGCACAGCACAGGGCAATGTGTATGTCAGTGATGGTCTGCAGGCAATGTGTATGTCAGTGATGGTCTGCACAACAATGTGTATGTCAGTGATGGTCTGCACAACACAGGGCAATGTGTATGTCAGTGATGGTCTGCAGGCAATGTGTATGTCAGTGATGGTCTGCACAACAATGTGTATGTCAGTGATGGTCTGCACAACAATGTGTATGTCAGTGATGGTCTGCACAACACAGGGCAATGTGTATGTCAGTGATGGTCTGCACAACAATGTGTATGTCAGTGATGGTCTGCACAACACAGGGCAATGTGTATGTCAGTGATGGTCTGCACAACAATGTGTATGTCAGTGATGGTCTGCACAACAATGTGTATGTCAGTGATGGTCTGCACAACACAGGGCAATGTGTATGTCAGTGATGGTCTGCACAACAATGTGTATGTCAGTGATGGTCTGCACAGCACAGGGCAATGTGTATGTCAGTGATGGTCTGCACAACAATGTGTATGTCAGTGATGGTCTGCACAACACAGGGCAATGTGTATGTCAGTGATGGTCTGTACAACAATGTGTATGTCAGTGATGGTCTGCACAACAATGTGTATGTCAGTGATGGTCTGCACAACAATGTGTATGTCAGTGATGGTCTGCAGGCAATGTGTATGTCAGTGATGGTCTGCACAACACAGGGCAATGTGTATGTCAGTGATGGTCTGTACAACACAGGGCAATGTGTATGTCAGTGATGGTCTGCACAACAATGTGTATGTCAGTGATGGTCTGCACAACAATGTGTATGTCAGTGATGGTCTGCACAACACAGGGCAATGTGTATGTCAGTGATGGTCTGCACAACAATGTGTATGTCAGTGATGGTCTGCACAACACAGGGCAATGTGTATGTCAGTGATGGTCTGCACAGCACAGGGCAATGTGTATGTCAGTGATGGTCTGCACAACAATGTGTATGTCAGTGATGGTCTGCACAACAATGTGTATGTCAGTGATGGTCTGCACAACACAGGGCAATGTGTATGTCAGTGATGGTCTGCACAACAATGTGTATGTCAGTGATGGTCTGCACAGCACAGGGCAATGTGTATGTCAGTGATGGTCTGCACAACAATGTGTATGTCAGTGATGGTCTGCACAACACAGGGCAATGTGTATGTCAGTGATGGTCTGTACAACACAGGGCAATGTGTATGTCAGTGATGGTCTGCACAACAATGTGTATGTCAGTGATGGTCTGCACAACACAGGGCAATGTGTATGTCAGTGATGGTCTGCACAACAATGTGTATGTCAGTGATGGTCTGCACAACACAGGGCAATGTGTATGTCAGTGATGGTCTGTACAACACAGGGCAATGTGTATGTCAGTGATGGTCTGCACAACAATGTGTATGTCAGTGATGGTCTGCACAACAATGTGTATGTCAGTGATGGTCTGCACAACACAGGGCAATGTGTATGTCAGTGATGGTCTGCACAGCACAGGGCAATGTGTATGTCAGTGATGGTCTGCACAACAATGTGTATGTCAGTGATGGTCTGCACAACACAGGGCAATGTGTATGTCAGTGATGGTCTGTACAACACAGGGCAATGTGTATGTCAGTGATGGTCTGCACAACAATGTGTATGTCAGTGATGGTCTGCACAACAATGTGTATGTCAGTGATGGTCTGCACAACACAGGGCAATGTGTATGTCAGTGATGGTCTGCACAACAATGTGTATGTCAGTGATGGTCTGCACAGCACAGGGCAATGTGTATGTCAGTGATGGTCTGCACAGCACAGGGCAATGTGTATGTCAGTGATGGTCTGCACAGCACAGGGCAATGTGTATGTCAGTGATGGTCTGCACAACAATGTGTATGTCAGTGATGGTCTGCACAACACAGGGCAATGTGTATGTCAGTGATGGTCTGCACAACAATGTGTATGTCAGTGATGGTCTGCACAACACAGGGCAATGTGTATGTCAGTGATGGTCTGCACAACACAGGGCAATGTGTATGTCAGTGACAAAACAGGGCAATATGTATGTCAGTGTACAGCACAGGGCAATATGTATGTCAGTGATGGGTGTGAATGGTGATATAGATGGACAGCACAGGGCAATATGTATGTCAGTGTACAGCACAGGGCAATGTGTATGTCAGTGTACAGCACAGGGCAATATGTATGTCAGTGTACAGCACAGGGCAACATGTACGACATGTCAGTGACGGGTGTGAATGGTCACAACGCTGGATTCTCACCCAAGCGTCCTAAGTTCGATCCCCAGGTTCAGTGCACCCGGTGGATTTTAAGTGTGGAGATTCTGTCAGTCTCCCAGGTAACTTATTTCGATATGAGCAGACCTGCTAGTGCCTCAACACTTTGCATGTCTATACACATGCACATGATCAAATACCACATTACAAATTCTGAAACTATGTTGGTACTTAGTGGGTGATGGAAAGAAGAACGTAGCCAGCATGTACATCCCTGAGAACAAAGCATGGCTACCTTCATGGTGGGCTGAAAACGGACATACATATAGGCTCATTTGTACATATCAGTGAACGTTACAGTTGCAGCCTTCCAATCCAGAAGAAGAAAAGTGTGTGTGTGTGTGTGTGTGTGTGTGTGTGTGTGTGTGTGTGTGTGTGTGTGTGTGCAGGGATTCATGTGTTTTAACTCTGTGTGAGTCTCTGGGTAGTTTATAGATGGGACTGTGTGCATATCCTTGTGTTTTTGATATACTGGACCCTTTTCTTTTCATGTAAGTTTTTATCCATCTTTCAATCTTATTGGTGTCATTCAACTCATTGTAGTTACATGCTATAAAAACTCCCTCGAAAAAACTTTAACAACACAGGCATGCATACACTATGGTACGGTGATACTGTGCATGACCTTTCAACCAGAACTTCATATTGTCACACATGTAGCATCCTACAGAAGTGCACACATACACACACTCTCTCTCATACACATACACACACTCTCTCTCTCTCATACACATACACACACTCTCTCTCATACACATGCACATGCACACTTATAAGCATTCATTTAAGGATGTTGAAAAAGATTTTTTCTTCTTCTTTTTTTTTATTTTGAAACCAGTGTGATTTGCATATATACGTTCTGGCTAGTCATGTCAAGGTGACCTGTAGATACACCCCGTGCTTCACCTTACATGGTATGGCTCTTGTGTACAGACATTGCAACCTCTAAACCTATCCTCAGCTGACTAAGCAGCATAAAGATTTTTTTTTAAACAAACATGCAAAAGATTTGAGTAAAAGGGACACTACTTTTTTTTGTAGATCTATAGATGCAATGGCAGAATTTTTAGAGGCACTGTGGCAAAATAGCTAGGTGCTGGACTCCTGATCCAGTGTTCCCCTGTGGTGAGGGCTCAAGGCACTGTTTCAGTATGGTGTTAGTACTCTGATTTCATCACTCCATCAAGATCCAGTGTTCCCCTGTGGTGAGGGATCAAGGTGCTGTTTCAGCATGGTGTTAGTACTCTGATTTCCTCACTCCATCAAGATCCAGTGTTCCCCTGTGGTGAGGGATCAAGGTGCTGTTTCAGTATGGTGTTAGTACTCTGATTTCATCACTCCATCAAGATCCAGTGTTCCCCTGTGGTGAGGGTTCAAGGTGCTGTTTCACTATGGTGTTAGTACTCTGATTTCCTCACTCCATCAAGATCCAGTGTTCCCCTGTGGTGAGGGATCAAGGTGCTGTTTCAGTATGGTGTTAGTACTCTGATTTCCTCACTCCATCAAGATCCAGTGTTCCCCTGTGGTGAGGGTTCAAGGTGCTGTTTCACTATGGTGTTAGTACTCTGATTTCCTCACTCCATCAAGATCCAGTGTTCCCCTGTGGTGAGGGTTCAAGGTGCTGTTTCAGTATGGTGTTAGTACTCTGATTTCCTCACTCCATCCTGATCCAGTGTTCCCCTGTGGTGAGGGTTCAAGGTGCTGTTTCACTATGGTGTTAGTACTCTGATTTCCTCACTCCATCAAGATCCAGTGTTCCCCTGTGGTGAGGGTTCAAGGTGCTGTTTCAGTATGGTGTTAGTACTCTGATTTCCTCACTCCATCAAGATCCAGTGTTCCCCTGTGGTGAGGGTTCAAGGTGCTGTTTCAGTATGGTGTTAGTACTCTGATTTCCTCACTCCATCCTGATCCAGTGTTCCCCTGTGGTGAGGGTTCAAGGTGCTGTTTCAGCATGGTGTTAGTACTCTGATTTCCTCACTCCATCCTGATCCAGTGTTGCCCTGTGGTGAGGGTTCAAGGTGCTGTTTCAGTATGGTGTTAGTACTCTGATTTCCTCACTCCATCAAGATCCAGTGTTCCCCTGTGGTGAGGGTTCAAGGTGCTGTTTCAGTATGGTGTTAGTACTCTGATTTCCTCACTCCATCAAGATCCAGTGTTGCCCTGTGGTGAGGGTTCAAGGTGCTGTTTCAGTATGGTGTTAGTACTCTGATTTCCTCACTCCATCAAGATCCAGTGTTGCCCTGTGCTGAGGGTTCAAGGTGCTGTTTCAGTATGGTGTTAGTACTCTGATTTCCTCACTCCATCAAGATCCAGTGTTGCCCTGTGCTGAGGGTTCAAGGTGCTGTTTCAGTATGGTGTTAGTACTCTGATTTCCTCACTCCATCAAGATCCAGTGTTCCCCTGTGGTGAGGGTTCAAGGTGCTGTTTCAGTATGGTGTTAGTACTCTGATTTCCTCACTCCATCAAGATCCAGTGTTGCCCTGTGCTGAGGGTTCAAAGTGCTGTTTCAGTATGGTGTTAGTACTCTGATTTCCTCACTCCATCAAGATCCAGTGTTGCCCTGTGCTGAGGGTTCAAGGTGCTGTTTCAGTATGGTGTTAGTACTCTGATTTCCTCACTCCATCAAGATCCAGTGTTGCCCTGTGCTGAGGGTTCAAGGTGCTGTTTCAGTATGGTGTTAGTACTCTGATTTCCTCACTCCATCAAGATCCAGTGTTCCCCTGTGGTGAGGGTTCAAGGTGCTGTTTCAGTATGGTGTTAGTACTCTGATTTCCTCACTCCATCAAGATCCAGTGTTCCCCTGTGCTGAGGGTTCAAGGTGCTGTTTCACTATGGTGTTAGTACTCTGATTTCCTCACTCCATCAAGATCCAGTGTTCCCCTGTGGTGAGGGTTCAAGGTGCTGTTTCACTATGGTGTTAGTACTCTGATTTCCTCACTCCATCAAGATCCAGTGTTCCCCTGTGGTGAGGGTTCAAGGTGCTGTTTCACTATGGTGTTAGTACTCTGATTTCCTCACTCCATCAAGATCCAGTGTTCCCCTGTGGTGAGGGTTCAAGGTGCTGTTTCACTATGGTGTTAGTACTCTGATTTCCTCACTCCATCAAGATCCAGTGTTGCCCTGTGGTGAGGGTTCAAGGTGCTGTTTCACTATGGTGTTAGTACTCTGATTTCCTCACTCCATCAAGATCCAGTGTTCCCCTGTGGTGAGGGTTCAAGGTGCTGTTTCAGTATGGTGTTAGTACTCTGATTTCATCACTCCATCAAGATCCAGTGTTCCCCTGTGGTGAGGGTTCAAGGTGCTGTTTCACTATGGTGTTAGTACTCTGATTTCCTCACTCCATCAAGATCCAGTGTTGCCCTGTGGTGAGGGTTCAAGGTGCTGTTTCACTATGGTGTTAGTACTCTGATTTCCTCACTCCATCAAGATCCAGTGTTCCCCTGTGGTGAGGGTTCAAGGTGCTGTTTCAGTATGGTGTTAGTACTCTGATTTCCTCACTCCATCAAGATCCAGTGTTCCCCTGTGGTGAGGGTTCAAGGTGCTGTTTCACTATGGTGTTAGTACTCTGATTTCCTCACTCCATCAAGATCCAGTGTTCCCCTGTGGTGAGGGATCAAGGTGCTGTTTCAGTATGGTGTTAGTACTCTGATTTCCTCACTCCATCAAGATCTCAACAGGTATCTGACTTCAGTCAGGGAATGATAAAATGGCAGAAGAGGTTTGGGCCCTGCCACCCTATGCCTAGCCCATGACACAGTGGATATGAATTAACTGCCCCGATGATCATAACAGGTTATGGGACCTCTGAACATGAAAAAAAAGATAGAGATGCACACGGGACATGGACAGCTGACCAGTATGAAAGTCAGTCAAGTCCAGTAACCACCATCAGTCATGTCCAATAACCACCATGTCCAATAACCACCACCAGTCATGTCCAATAACCACCAGCAGTCATGTAACCACCATCAGTCATGTCCAATAACCACCACCAGTCATGTCCAATAACCACCACCAGTCATGTCCAATAACCACCACCATTCATGTCCAATAACCACCATCAGTCATGTCCACCATCAGTCATGTCCAATAACCACCATCAGTCATGTCCAATAACCACCATCAGTCATGTCCAATAACCACCATCAGTCATGTCCAATAACCACCATCAGTCATGTCCAATAACCACCACCAGTCATGTCCAATAACCACCATCAGTCATGTCCACCATCAGTCATGTCCAATAACCACCACCAGTCATGTCCAATAACCACCATCAGTCATGTCCACCACCAGTCATGTCCAATAACCACCATCAGTCATGTCCAATAACCATCATCAGTCATGTCCAGTAACCACCACCAGTCATGTCCACCACCAGTCATGTCCAATAACCACCATCAGTCATGTCCAATAACCACCACCAGTCATGTCCACCACCAGTCATGTCCAATAACCACCATCAGTCATGTCCAATCACCACCATCAGTCATGTCCAATAACCACCATCAGTCATGTCCAATAACCACCATCAGTCATGTCCACCATCAGTCATGTCCAATAACCACCATCAGTCATGTCCACCATCAGTCATGTCCACCATCAGTCATGTCCAGTAACCACCATCAGTCATGTCCACCATCAGTCATGTCCAATAACCACCATCAGTCATGTCCACCATCAGTCATGTCCAGTAACCACCATCAGTCATGTCCACCATCAGTCATGTCCAATAACCACCATCAGTCAGTCATGTCCAATAACCACCATCAGTCATGTCCACCACCAGTCATGTCCAATAACCACCATCAGTCATGTCCACCATCAGCCATGTCCAATAACCACCACCAGTCATGTCCAATAACCACCACCAGTCATGTCCAATAACCACCATCAGTCATGTCCACCATCAGTCATGTCCAATAAACACCATCAGTCATGTAACCACCATCAGTCATGTCCAATAACCACCATCAGTCATGTCCAGTAACCACAATCAGTCATGTCCACCATCAGTCATGTCCAATAACCACCACCAGTCATGTCCAATAACCACCACCAGTCATGTCCAATAACCACCATCAGTCATGTCCACCATCAGTCATGTCCAATAACCATCATCAGTCATGTAACCACCATCAGTCATGTAACCACCATCAGTCATGTTCAATAACCATCATCATCATGTAACCACCATTAGTCATGTCCAATAACCACCATCAGTCATGTAACCACCATCAGTCATGTTCAATCATCAGTCAGTCATGTCCAATAACCACCATCAGTCATGTCCACCATCAGTCATGTCCAATAACCACCATCAGTCATGTCCAATAACCACCATCAGTCATGTCCAATAACCACCATCAGTCATGTCCACCATCAGTCATGTCCAATAACCACCATCAGTCATGTCCAATAACCACCATCAGTCAAGTCCAATAACCACCATCAGTCATGTCCACCATCAGTCATGTCCAATAACCACCACCAGTCATGTCCAATAACCACCATCAGTCATGTAACCACCAACAGTCATGTCATGTAACCACCATCAGTCATGTCCAATAAACACCATCAGTCATGTAACCACCATCAGTCATGTCATGTAACCACCATCAGTCATGTCATGTAACCACCATCAGTCATGTCCAATAACCACCATCAGTCATGTCCAATAACCACCATCAGTCATGTCCAATAACCACCACCAGTCATGTCCACCACCAGTCATGTCCAATAACCATCATCAGTCATGTAACCACCATCAGTCATGTCCACCACCAGTCATGTCCAGTAACCACCATCAGTCATGTCCAATAACCACCATCAGTCATGTCCAATAACCACCATCAGTCATGTAACTACCATCAGTCAAGTCCAATAACCATGATCAGTCATGTCCAATAACCACCATCAGTCATGTCCACCATCAGTCATGTCCACCATCAGTCATGTCCAGTAACCACCATCAGTCATGTCTAATAACCACCATCAGTCATGTCCAATAACCACCATCAGTCATGTCCAGTAACCACCAACAGTCATGTCCAATAACCACCATCAGTCAGTCATGTCCAATAACCACCATCAGTCATGTCCAATAACCACCATCAGTCATGTCCAATAACTGAATTTATGATAACCTGTCCAAAGAAGTTTCGTCAACATCCTTCCTTTCCTGACTCTGTTCTGATCAATAGCACACCTGTTTCACTTTCTCCCTCTGTTCGCAGTCTTGGTGTAATCCTGGACCAGTCTCTTTCCTTCCAACAGCACATTTCGAATATCTGTAAAGTTGCCTATTTGGAACTGCGTAGAATCAGCTCTATCCGCCACTATCTCTCAACCGATGCAACCAAGACACTTGTATGCTCTCTGGTTCTCTCAAGATTGGATTACTGCAACTCTCTTTTGGCCGGCCTTCCCAAATACCTGTTAGACAGACTCCAAAGAATTCAGAATAACGCTGCCAGACTCATTTGCAGAGCTTCTAAATTTGACCATGTTTCTCCTCTCCTTCAGTCTCTCCACTGGTTGCCTGTTTCTGATCGAATAGACTATAAGCTATCCCCTCTGACCTTTTCTGCAGTCAACGGATCTGGCCCCAAATATCTTTCTGAACTCATCCATATCTATACCCCATCTCGCCAGCTCCGTTCTTCCTCTGATACTCGACTTCTCAGGATACCTCACGTCAGAAGTAAGACCTATGGACACAGATCGTTTTCTTTTCAATCGCCAAAGACGTGGAACAAGCTCCCTGATAACCTCCGTCATTCTGATTCCCTCGCATCTTTTAAATCTCGTCTCAAAACTCACCTTTTCCCTCAGCAATAAGTTCAATTGTGGCAGGTCCACAACTACATGCATGTATATGAATGTGTATTGTATGAATGTGTATTGTGTGTGCGTGTGTCTATGTAAGTTTGTGCCTGCCTATGTGTGCGTATGTGTTAGGGTAGCTGTTAGATACACATGTATGTTAAAATGTATGTATGCAGTGTGTGTGTGTGTGTGCGTGCGTGCGCGTGTGTGTGTGGTCACATTTTGGTGTGTGTATGTAACATAGATATAATGTTTTATGTTATCAAAAGCGTTTTTGTAAAGCACCTAGAGCAGATTTCTGGATAGTGTGCTATATAAGTATCCATTATTATTATTATTATTATTATTAACTACCACCAGTCATGTCCACCATCAGTCATGTCCAATAACCACCATCAGTCATGTCCAATAACCACCATCAGTCATGTCCACCATCAATCATGTCCAATAACCACCATCAGTGATGTCCTATAACCACCATCAGTCATGTCCAATAACCACCATCAGTCATGTCCAATAACCACCATCAGTCATGTCCAGTAATCACCATCAGTCATGTCCAATAACCACCACCAGTCATGTCCAATAACCACCATCAGTCATGTCCAGTAACCACCATTAGTCATGTCCAATAACCACCATCAGTCATGTCCACCATCAGTCATGTCCAATAACCACCATCAGTCATGTCCACCATCAGTCATGTCCAATAACCACCATCAGTCATGTCCAATAACCACCATCAGTCATGTCCACCATCAGTCATGTCCAATAACCACCACCAGTCATGTCCAATAACCACCATCAGTCATGTCCAGTAACCACCATCAGTCATGTCCAATAACCACCATCAGTCATGTCCAATAACCACCATCAGTCAGTCATGTCCAATAACCACCATCAGTCATGTCCACCATCAATCATGTCCAATAACCACCATCAGTCATGTCCAATAACCACCACCAGTCATGTCCAATAACCACCAGTCATGTCCAATAACCACCATCAGTCATGTCCAATAACCACCACCAGTCATGTCCAATAACCACCAGTCATGTCCAATAACCACCATCAGTCATGTCCAGTAACCACCATCAGTCATGTCCAATAACCACCATCAGTCATGTCCAATAACCACCACCAGTCATGTCCAATAACCACCATCAGTCATGTCCACCATCAGTCATGTCCAATAACCACCATCAGTCATGTCCAATAACCACCATCAGTCATGTCCACCACCAGTCATGTCCAATAACCACCACCAGTCATGTCCAATAACCACCACCAGTCATGTCCAATAACCACCATCACAACTGGAGAATCTGATTACAGTGGAGTGTCTTGCCAAGTTATTTCCCCATTCTCTCGGTGAAGAAGGCTTCAGGACACGGGGCTCCCTAGGCTGCAGCACTAAGAGCCAGAGCAATTTTGCCCTCTAGTTTAAGTCAGTCCTCAAACGGATTAAGCAGTTAATGAATTCCTATTACAGTGGAGAAACAACTGATCATACAACTCCCATTTTGCTGTTGGCCTGAGTGTCAGTCTCTGATATAAACTGAGTTTGGAGTCTGTGTATGTGCAAAGAAATATCGTGAAAAAATGTTACCTTCAAAGTTTCTGTTGCTGCACACCTCCCCTGTGGCGGTTCTGACGAAAGCTCCTCTGGGGACAATCCACACGTCCTGGTCTATTTCTGAAATGATGGAGGTCAGGCGAATCTCTTCTTTGACTGTTTTCTGTTAGGAAATCGTGACCAAAAAAAAAAAAAAAAAAAAAATCAACATCATCAAGGGTAGCTAAGCTGCTGATACAGCCAAATGTATCAGATCATACATGCTCACCCACTTGCATGCACACACACTCGCGCATACCCCCACACATGCATGCACACATCCACATCCAAACTTGTGCACAGACACACAGACACAATTGCACACATAACTGCATGCATGCACACACACATATCGACATTCCCAGTCATGTAATGATGTATTCATGCACACACACACACACATACACAAACATATCAACATTCCCAGTCATGTAATGATGTATTCATGCACACACACACACACACACACACACACACACATCAACATTACCAGTCATGTGATGATGTATTCATGCACACACACACACAACACACACACACACAACACACACACACACACATATTGACATTCCCAGTCATGTATTGATGTATTCATGCACACACACACACACACACACACACATATTGACATTCCCAGTCATGTATTGATGTATTCATGCACACACACACACACACACACACACACACACACATATCGACATTCCCAGTCATGTAATGATGTATTCATGCGCACACACACACACACACACACACACACACACACACACACATCGACATTACCAGTCATGTAATGATGCACACACACACACACACACACACACACACACACACATCAACATTACCAGTCATGTAATGATATATTCACACACACACACACACACACACACACACATATCGGCATTCCCAGTCATGTAATGATGTATTCATGCACACACACACACACAACACACACACACACATTCCCAGTACACACACACACATACACACACACACACAATCGACATTCCCAGTCATGTAATGATGTATTCATGCACACACACACACACACACACACACACACACACAGGGATGCACAAGCACTGACAGACATGTCTTTCATACTAAAGGGAGAGCACTGTGGGCCAAACACTGGTCTTACAATAGTCTGTCCTTGTCAGTTACACATGCAGGAAAACACACAGAAGAGGAGAGATAAACAAAGAAAGAAAGAAGGATGCTGAAAATGTGACCAAGGCACACACACACACACACACATACACAGAAGTAACCATTTCAACTTCTAAAACTGTTTCATCTTTTATTATGGTTTCACCCATCCCCCCCCCCCCCCCCCCCCCACACACACACTGAGAACTGACCGTTTCCTCTTCAGTTTTGGCGTCGTCCCCGTCTCCCACTGTTACGGTGTTGACATGCTCGTAGTCAAAGGAGGGGTCTCCAGTGAAACGCCCCTCGGCTATCTTGCACTCTGTCCGCATCACCTCTGTGGCAGGAGGCAGCAATGCCCACAGCATGCAGTCCTGGCTGTTGATCATCATCATCATAAGCATAATAATCAAGGTATTAGAATGATAATGGTACATATATATATATATATATATATATATATATATATATATAGTGCTTTCAAACCTCTCAAAGCACTTTGCAATGTCAAACAATAAGCACACAAGAATACACAAGAACACACACACACACGTGTGTGTGTGCGTGCGTGTGTGTGTGTGTGTGTGTGTGTGTGTTAGGCGTGTGTGTGTGTGTGTGTGTGTGTGTGTGTGTGTGTGTTAGGCGTGTGAGTGTGTGAGAGAGAGACTGCATGAAAAACCTGCAGAACTGATGTATTGGGATGAACAATAATGCTATAAAGATGGGCAAAACTAGAATATATGAAGATTAAAATAGTACTGGTTGTAATAACTGCTCAGTGCCTGTGATACTCAACACCACTGAAGTGACTCAGCAGCAGTGCATTGTCTTCTCTGGTGTCTGCAGGAAATGAGTGTGAGTAATGCCACTGAAATGGTGCAGATGATGGGGCAGCTAAAAGAAAAAACACAAACAACAGCATACAAAGCACATTCTAAAAACAGGCAAATAAATTAACCTGTAGAATGTGCTCCTTCCTCCAAATTCATTTCGGTAGACCCCCTGAGCGATGAAGTAGTCACCCCTAATCCCCGCGATCTTGCCCCAAAAGTACACTCGCTTGAACTTATTTTCGTTTTGCAGAATAACCAGAGACGTCTGAAGAGCTGCCTTCTGCTCAGGGCTCAGAATTATACCACTGCAGCCTAAATAGTTGATATCTTGTTGAAGACCCAAGGCGTCCATGCTTTGCGGATATTGTTTTTCTTCACTCTTTGAGAGTGAAACTAAGCTTAAGACGATGCGATGCTTTCCAAATGATGCCGTTACTGTTGCTAAGTTGATGGACATGCGCTGTAGATACATCCGAATTTCCTGTTTACTTCCGCCGTCTGCCACGCTTGCAGTCAGCGACAGCATCGGCCTTGGGGAGACAGGCTACACTTCGTGTTGTGAACACATTTCCCAGACAGAGTGTCCTCGGGAGTTTGGGGTGACAGATAGAGTAGACCTATCTTTTAAGGAGAATTCTGTCGGAAGCCGTTCATTTGTTTCCCATTTGTTTTCGACACTGTCGAGAATGCCGGAGGCTACTTGGACACGTTGTCAGCTTTGTTGACGAAACGATCGTCTTAAAAAAAAGCACACACACACACACACACACACACACACAAAAGAACAACAACAACAACCAAAAAAAACCCTGCATAACTTCATAACTTGATATCACCATTCTCAGGCAGTTAATCAGATTCAAGGTTATTGTAACACAGTTTAGATATTTGTTTTCAACACTTTTAAAAGAAAAAAAAAATACTGCCGAATTTGATTATACCATTCTGAGGCGTGCTACTGTCAATCAGATTTAAGGTTAGTGTAACACTGTTTAGATATTTGTTTTCAGCACTTTTAAAAGAAAAAACTGCATAACTAAATATCATCGTCCTCAGGCTTATCACAGTTGATCAGTTTTAAGGTTAACACAGTTAAGATATATATATATAAAATTTATATATATATATATATATATATATATATATATATATATATATAATTTTTATATATATATATATATATATATATAAAATTTATATATATATATATATATATATATGTGTGTGTGTGTGTGTGTGTGTGTGTGTTTTCAGCACTTTTAGAATGTAGTAATGAGTTACATAATTTTGCCCCAAACTGTTTAAATCCCAGGGTTTGTTCAGTTAGATAATGATTTTTGTCTTCTTTCTGCAAATTTTTTGAGTTATTGAAATATTTTTTAAGTGAGAAAAATACGCCAAAGATTTTTTTGTAAGTGTAAACAGTCCCCTTTTAGTTAAAGAATTAAGAGTCGATAGGTTCAGTAGGTGTCAGTGTCATAAAGTTGATCTGAGCTGTTTGTATTTAATTCAGATTCTGACAGTGATTGATGTGCTATGGATTGGGTTGTTGTTGTCATTTTGTTTTTAATCTCCTAGATCAACTGATGTGCACACTGCTTGTGTCAGAACCATCTTCCTGTGTACATGAATTAGTTATGTGCATGCAAAGTAATCATACATGTCACAACTGTTGGACAAAGTTCAGGAGATAGGTACTGAAAAGAAAAAGACTGAATGTACTATTTTTGCTGTGTTGGGAATTTGTTTAATATGAATGGGTGTAGTTGTTGGAATATGGGAGAATGGTAAGATTTTGTGTTGTTCCATGATGGTTAAGCATTATGCTGCCTTTTTGTCAGCAGATGATAAATATTGCTGTGTCTTGTTTCTTAACTCAGTTTGTGTTGGTTAGTGTGAAATGAATTAACATTTGATTGGTTGCAGGATGGATCCTGATGTGGAAATCATGTTTGTCACCGACGTTGGAATGCTGATCCCCAAAGAGAAAACCACTGTGTGCATTTCCCGTGAATTCAACAGACAATCCTTACCTGAAGATGAGGCTTCCATCAGTAAGGTTTGGGCCAGTCGTCTTCAAGAGAACCCTCGACTTTTCAACGGCACAAAATTCCGGGTGCATTCTGCATCCCGTGAGGGTGCAGGTACTGTGACCCTCAACCTGGGCCTGACGGACTACCGTCAATACCTGGGCACAAACTGGGCACCCTGGGTGGGGCAGTTGCAGGCCAGAGGTCAGCAGGAGCTGTCCAACCCTCAGGCCTACCTGTCAGACCCCCTGGGTGTGGGGGCCTTCGTGGTCACCTCAGATGACTGCGTCATCTTTCTCAAGCGCAGCCTGCACTGTGCAGAGGCCCCTGCCATGTGGGACATACCAGGTGGACACGCAGAACCACAGGTATCAGTTTTACATGCACAGCTCCTGAATGGTTCAAAATGTTGGGAGTCCCAGGGACTCTTACCATAATTGTTTGGGTCTCTGATTACCTTCACAGGGTCACTCTGTTGCTGCACATTCTGATCAAATCTGCATGGCTACACACACATATACAAAAGCAGGCACATCTTGTAGTTACAGCCATCAAGGCTTCTAGGCAAAGAAGTGGACACATGCATTTTGGTGGAAAGAGCAATGAAGAGAAAAGCATTGTAAAAGGGAGGGAAGGCGAAGAGAAACAACTCTTCTTCATAGCAGGACATGGAAACCCTGATACATTATTTTCACTCCTTTTATGTGGACAGTTTTGTTCTTGAACATGTTTTAATGTCAAAGGGAGCAGCTCAATATATATATATGTTTATTTATTTATTTATTTTTATTTTTTATTATTATTATTTTATTTTAATGCAGTCCATCTTTTTCATTTTCAAAGTGTCAGGGACACATATTTATGTATTATCAGAAGCCTAGTGTATGTAATGTACTCACTGACACTGCAGAGGAAGTGTGTAAATATTGTATTTGTGTTTTTGTCATTGTTCTTGCTCATGAAAGCTGGGTAGTGTGTGTCTTCAATGCTCATGTATATATAACTTCCAATATCTTACTTTCCTATCTCACCAGTGTTATGTCTGCGTCAAACCTGTGCATGTTGTAATCAGCTCATGTTGGATCCCTCAGAGCTTCACTGGTGTCTTGGTGTTTTTATAAGATGTCTCTCTCTGGGGGTGTTGTCAGCAAGTCTGTTACCAGAAACAGAGGACCAAAACACTGTCCATGTGAAATGAACAGAAGTTGAGTGTGTGTGGTGTTCGCAGTGAGGACAGAACTTCTTCCCACTTAAACCGAACTGTGTGGGTGTGATGGTGTGTGTTGTCAGCAGTGAGGACAGATGTGAACTGTGTGATGGTGTGTGTTGTCAGCAGTGAGGACAGATGTGAACTGTGTGGTGGTGTGTGTTGTCAGCAGTGAGGACAGATGTGAACTGTGTGATGGTGTGTGTTGTTAGCAGTGAGGACAGATGTGAACTGTGTGGTGGTGTGTGTTGTTAGCAGTGAGGACAGATGTGAACTGTGTGGTGGTGTGTGTTGTTAGCAGTGAGGACAGATGTGATCTGTGTGTTGTTAGCAGTGAGGACAGATGTGAACTGTGTGGTGGTGTGTGTTGTCAGCAGTGAGGACAGATGTGAACTGTGTGATGGTGTGTGTTGTTAGCAGTGAGGACAGATGTGAACTGTGGGATGGTGTGTGTTGTCAGCAGTGAGGACAGATGTGAACTGTGGGATGGTGTGTGTTGTTAGCAGTGAGGACAGATGTGAACTGTGTGATGGTGTGTGTTGTTAGCAGTGAGGACAGATGTGAACTGTGGGATGGTGTGTGTTGTCAGCACTGAGGACAGATGTGAACTGTGTGATGGTGTGTGTTGTTAGCAGTGAGGACAGATGTGAACTGTGGGATGGTGTGTGTTGTTAGCAGTGAGGACAGATGTGAACTGTGGGATGGTGTGTGTTGTTAGCAGTGAGGACAGATGTGAACTGTGTGGTGGTGTGTGTTGTTAGCAGTGAGGACAGATGTGAACTGTGTGGTGGTGTGTGTTGTTAGCAGTGAGGACAGATGTGAACTGTGTGATGCTGTGTGTTGTCAGCAGTGAGGACAGATGTGAACTGTGGGATGGTGTGTGTGAACTGTGTGATGGTGTGTGTTGTTAGCAGTGAGGACAGATGTGAACTGTGTGATGGTGTGTGTTGTTAGCAGTGAGGACAGATGTGAACTGTGGGATGGTGTGTGTTGTCAGCAGTGAGGACAGATGTGAACTGTGTGGTGGTGTGTGTTGTTAGCAGTGAGGACAGATGTGAACTGTGTGGTGGTGTGTGTTGTTAGCAGTGAGGACAGATGTGAACTGTGTGGTGGCATGTTGTCAGGAGCTGGTGGGCAGAGCGTCCCTGGAGCAGATAGACATCCACCAGATGGAGCCTTCAGCAGTGGCCCAGGAAATCTTCCACTCCATCCTGCGAGAAGTGAGGGACGAGGTAAAAGAGACATGTGGGGGTGGGGGTGGAGAAGGGGGGTGGGGGTGGGGAGTGTGGCTGTCAGTGGCTGTCTGTCAGTTTGTTCAGCCACTTCACTTGCCCTTTATTGTTTGACAAACCTGTGTCAAATTGTGCTCACCTGGGCTGTGGATTCTGTGTGTGGAGGAGAAAGACAAATCTGTTTACCTTTGAATGGTGGAGTATTACCTGGCTTGTGGTCATTAGTGTGTGAAGAAAAAGAAGGAAAATTATTTACCTTTAAATAGTAGAGTTGTGGTCATTGGTGTGTGAAGAAGGAAAATTATGTACCTTTAAATAGTAGGGTTGTGGTCATTGATGTGTGAAGAAGGAAAATTATGTACCTTTGAATAGTAGAGTTGTGGTCATTGGTGTGTGAAGAAGGGAAAATTATGTACCTTTAAAAAGTAGAGTTGTGGTCATTGGTGTGTGAAGAAGGAAAATTATGTACCTTTGAATAGTAGAGTTGTGGTCATTGGTGTGTGAAGAAGGAAAATTATGTACCTTTGAATGGTGGAGTTGT
Organism: Babylonia areolata; assembly: GCF_041734735.1. Classification (NCBI taxonomy): domain Eukaryota; kingdom Metazoa; phylum Mollusca; class Gastropoda; order Neogastropoda; family Buccinidae; genus Babylonia; species Babylonia areolata. Next base: position 58,762,674 of record NC_134879.1, on the reverse strand, counting down.
GGTCATTGGTGTGTGAAGAAGGAAAATTATGTCCCTTTGAATGGTGGAGTTGTGGTCATTGGTGTGTGAAGAAGGAAAATTATGTACCTTTGAATAGTAGAGTTGTGGTCATTGGTGTATGAAGAAGGAAAATTATGTACCTTTGAATGGTAGAGTTGTGGTCATTGGTGTGTGAAGAAGGAAAATTATGTACCTTTAAAAAGTAGAGTTGTCGTCATTGGTGTGTGAAGAAGGAAAATTATGTACCTTTGAATGGTGGTGTTGTGGTCATTGGTGTGTGAAGAAGGAAAATTATGTACCTTTGAATAGTAGAGTTGTGGTCATTGGTGTGTGAAGAAGGAAAATTATGTACCTTTGAATAGTAGAGTTGTGGTCATTGGTGTGTGAAGAAGGAAAATTATGTACCTTTGAATAGTAGAGTTGTGGTCATTGGTGTGTGAAGAAGGAAAATTATGTACCTTTGAATGGTGGAGTTGTGGTCATTGGTGTGTGAAGAAGGAAAATTATGTACCTTTGAATGGTGGTGTTGTGGTCATTGGTGTGTGAAGAAGGAAAATTATGTACCTTTGAATGGTGGAGTTGTGTCATTGGTGTGTGAAGAAGGAAAAATTATGTACCTTTGAATGGAGAGTTGTGGTCATTGGTGTGTGAAGAAGGAAAATTATGTACCTTTGAATAGTAGAGTTGTGGTCATTGGTGTGTGAAGAAGGAAAATTATGTACCTTTGAATAGTAGAGTTGTGGTCATTGGTGTGTGAAGAAGGAAAATTATGTACCTTTAAATAGTAGAGTTGTGGTCATTGGTGTGTGAAGAAGGAAAATTATGTACCTTTGAATAGTAGAGTTGCGGTCATTGGTGTGTGAAGAAGGAAAATTATGTACCTTTGAATGGTAGAGTTGTGGTCATTGGTGTGTGAAGAAGGAAAATTATGTACCTTTGAATGGTGGAGTTGTGGTCATTGGTGTATGAAGAAGGAAAATTATGTACCTTTGAATGGTGGAGTTGTGGTCATTGGTGTATGAAGAAGGAAAATTATGTACCTTTGAATAGTAGAGTTGTGGTCATTGGTGTATGAAGAAGGAAAATTATGTACCTTTGAATAGTAGAGTTGTGGTCATTGGTGTGTGAAGAAAAAGAAGGAAAATTATGTACCTTTAAATGGTGGTGTTGTGGTCATTGGTGTGTGAAGAAGGAAAATTATGTACCTTTGAATAGTAGAGTTGAGGTCATTGGGTGTGAAGAAGGAAAATAATGTACCTTTGAATGGTGGAGTTGTGGTCATTGGTGTGTGAAGAAGGAAAATTATGTACCTTTGAATAGTAGAGTTGTGGTCATTGGTGTGTGAAGAAGGAAAATTATGTACCTTTAAATAGTAGAGTTGTGGTCATTGGTGTGTGAAGAAGGAAAATTATGTACCTTTGAATAGTAGAGTTGCGGTCATTGGTGTGTGAAGAAGGAAAATTATGTACCTTTGAATGGTAGAGTTGTGGTCATTGGTGTGTGAAGAAGGAAAATTATGTACCTTTGAATGGTGGAGTTGTGGTCATTGGTGTATGAAGAAGGAAAATTATGTACCTTTGAATAGTAGAGTTGTGGTCATTGGTGTATGAAGAAGGAAAATTATGTACCTTTGAATAGTAGAGTTGTTGTCATTGGTGTGTGAAGAAAAAGAAGGAAAATTATGTACCTTTAAATGGTGGTGTTGTGGTCATTGGTGTGTGAAGAAGGAAAATTATGTACCTTTGAATAGTAGAGTTGAGGTCATTGGGTGTGATGAAGGAAAATTATGTACCTTTGAATGGTGGTGTTGTGGTCATTGGTGTGTGAAGAAGGAAAATTATGTACCTTTGAATAGTAGAGTTGTGGTCATTGGTGTGTGAAGAAGGAAAATTATGTACCTTTGAATGGTGGAGTTGTGGTCATTGGTGTGTGAAGAAGGAAAATTATGTACCTTTGAATGGTGGAGTTGTGGTCATTGGTGTGTGAAGAAGGAAAATTATGTACCTTTGAATGGTAGAGTTGTGGTCATTGGTGTGTGAAGAAGGAAAAATTATGTACCTTTGAATGGAGAGTTGTGGTCATTGGTGTGTGAAGAAAAGGTAGGACAAAATTGTTTTTGTTTTTAGAATGGTGGAGGATAGCCTGGGTTTTGGTGACTATGAAATTATGTGAAGAAAAAGAAGGAAAATATTCCTTTGTAGTTGAACATGGCCATGGCTGTGGTCATTGTGTGTTTTTGGAAAAGGAGGGAATTTTTATATTCTCCAGTGGTGGAGTATGGCACAAGCTGTAGTCGTTATGTATGAAGAACAAGTAGCAAAAAATCCCTTTATAGAATAGTGAAGTATGACCCTGGTGTGGTCAATGTTGGTAAAGAAAAAATAGAGATTTTACCTCGGTTTTTGTTGTTTTACAGCAGTGGAGTATGGTCTGGGCTGTAAAGAAATGCAGAAAAATAGAACTGATGACGTTTGATGCAGGTGAACATCCCAGAAGAACACCTGTCGGAAGCGTTACTGATGGGCATTGCTAAGAACACCACCAGTGCCGGCAGACCCAGCCTGGAATTCCTTGTTAGGTGAGCAGCCATCCTTTGTTTTACTAGTTGTTTGTTTGAGCACTGGATGAGTATGTAGGTAGGTGGGAGGTTAAAAGTTTGAATAGTAGACATAGCCTTGTGGCATAGTAAGGCAGGGTCCAGTGCTGGACATAGCCTTGTGGCATAGTAAGGCAGGGCCCAGTGCTGGACATAGCCTTGTGGCATAGTAAGGCAGGGCCCTGGACATAGCCTTGTGGCATAGTAAGGCAGGGCCCAGTGCTGGACATAGCCTTGTGGCATAGTAAGGCAGGGTCCAGTGCTGGACATAGCCTTGTGGCATAGTAAGGCAGGGTCCAGTCCTGGACATAGCCTTGTGGCATAGTAAGACAGGGTCCAGTCCTGGACATAGCCTTGTGGCATAGTAAGGCAGGGAAAGCCTTGTGGCATAGTAAGGCAGGGATAGCCTTGTGGCATAGTAAGACAGGGCCCAGTCCTCTCCTTGCGCCTCTGTAACCTTCCCTGACCGAAGTCGATTAACACCTGAGTGGAGTGAGGAAAACTGCAGTGCCTTTCCCCAAGGACACAGCACCATGCCCAAACGGGGCCTGGAACCCTGGTCACTGGTCAACACTGGGTCACAAGTCACACTGATCACTGGTGAACACTGGGTCACAAGTCACACTGATCACTGGTCAACACTGGGTCACAAGTCCATCACTGATCACTGGTCAACACTGGATCACAAGTCACACTGATCACTGGTCAACACTGGATCACAAGTCACACTGATCACTGGTGAACACTGGGTCACAAGTCACACTGATCACTGGTGAACACTGGATCACAAGTCACACTGATCACTGGTCAACACTGGATCACAAGTCACACTGATCACTGGTCAACACTGGATCACAAGTCACACTGATCACTGGTCAACACTGGGTCACAAGTCACACTGATCACTGGTGAACACTGGATCACAAGTCACACTGATCACTGGTCAACACTGGGTCACAAGTCACACTGATCACTGGTCAACACTGGGTCACACCACTGGTCAACACTGGATCACACCACTGGTGAACACTGGGTCACAAGTTACACTGATCACTGGTGAACACTGGATCACACCACTGGTCAACACTGGATCACACCACTGGTCAACACTGGATCACAAGTCACACTGATCACTGGTCAACACTGGGTCACAAGTCACACTGATCACTGGTGAACACTGGATCACAAGTCCATCACTGATCACTGTGAACACTGGATCACAAGTCCATCACTGATCACTGGTCAACACTGGATCACAAGTCCATCACTGATCACTGGTCAACACTGGGTCACAAGTCACACTGATCACTGGATCACAAGTCACACTGATCACTGGTCAACACTGGATCACAAGTCACACTGATCACTGGTCAACACTGGATCACAAGTCACACTGATCACTGGTCAACACTGGATCACAAGTCCATCACTGATCACTGGTCAACACTGAACCAAAAGTCCATCACTGACCACTGGTCAACACTGGATCACAAGTCACACTGATCACTGGTGAACACTGGATCACAAGTCCATCACTGATCACTGGTGAACACTGGATCACAAGTCCATCACTGATCACTGGTCAACACTGGATCACAAGTCACACTGATCACTGGTCAACACTGGGTCACAAGTCACACTGATCACTGGTGAACACTGGGTCACAAGTCACACTGATCACTGGTGAACACTGGATCACAAGTCACACTGATCACTGGTCAACACTGGATCACAAGTCACACTGATCACTGGTCAACACTGGATCACAAGTCACACTGATCACTGGTCAACACTGGGTCACAAGTCACACTGATCACTGGTGAACACTGGATCACAAGTCACACTGATCACTGGTCAACACTGGGTCACAAGTCACACTGATCACTGGTCAACACTGGGTCACACCACTGGTCAACACTGGATCACACCACTGGTGAACACTGGGTCACAAGTTACACTGATCACTGGTGAACACTGGATCACACCACTGGTCAACACTGGATCACACCACTGGTCAACACTGGATCACAAGTCACACTGATCACTGGTCAACACTGGGTCACAAGTCACACTGATCACTGGTGAACACTGGATCACAAGTCCATCACTGATCACTGTGAACACTGGATCACAAGTCCATCACTGATCACTGGTCAACACTGGATCACAAGTCCATCACTGATCACTGGTCAACACTGGGTCACAAGTCACACTGATCACTGGATCACAAGTCACACTGATCACTGGTCAACACTGGATCACAAGTCACACTGATCACTGGTCAACACTGGATCACAAGTCACACTGATCACTGGTCAACACTGGATCACAAGTCCATCACTGATCACTGGTCAACACTGAACCAAAAGTCCATCACTGACCACTGGTCAACACTGGATCACAAGTCACACTGATCACTGGTGAACACTGGATCACAAGTCCATCACTGATCACTGGTGAACACTGGATCACAAGTCCATCACTGATCACTGGTCAACACTGGATCACAAGTCACACTGACCACTGGTCAACACTGGATCACAAGTCACACTGATCACTGGTCAACACTGGATCACAAGTCACACTGATCACTGGTGAACACTGGATCACAAGTCCATCACTGATCACTGGTGAACACTGGATCACAAGTCACACTGATCACTGGTGAACACTGGATCACAAGTCACACTGATCACTGGTGAACACTGGATCACAAGTCACACTGATCACTGGTGAACACTGGGTCACAAGTCACACTGATCACTGGTCAACACTGGATCACAAGTCACACTGATCACTGGTGAACACTGGATCACAAGTCACACTGATCACTGGTGAACACTGGATCACAAGTCACACTGATCACTGGTCAACACTGGATCACAAGTCACACTGATCACTGGTGAACACTGGATCACAAGTCCATCACTGATCACTGGTGAACACTGGGTCACAAGTCACACGGATCACTGGTGAACACTGGATCACAAGTCCATCACTGATCACTGGTCAACACTGGGTCACAAGTCACACTGATCACTGGTCAACACTGGGTCACAAGTCACACTGATCACTGGTCAACACTGGGTCACAAGTCCATCACTGATCACTGGTCAACACTGGATCACAAGTCCATCACTGATCACTGGTCAACACTGGATCACAAGTCCATCACTGATCACTGGTCAACACTGGATCACAAGTCACACTGATCACTGGTCAACACTGGATCACAAGTCACACTGATCACTGGTGAACACTGGATCACAAGTCACACTGATCACTGGTCAACACTGGATCACAAGTCCATCACTGATCACTGGTCAACACTGGATCACAAGTCCATCACTGATCACTGGTCAACACTGGGTCACAAGTCCATCACTGATCACTGGTCAACACTGGATCACAAGTCACACTGATCACTGGTCAACACTGGATCACAAGTCACACTGATCACTGGTCAACACTGGATCACAAGTCACACTGATCACTGGTCAACACTGGGTCACAAGTCACACTGATCACTGGTCAACACTGGACCACAAGTCACACTGATCACTGGTGAACACTGGATCACAAGTCACACTGATCACTGGTCAACACTGGATCACAAGTCCATCACTGATCACTGGTCAACACTGGATCACAAGTCACACTGATCACTGGTCAACACTGGATCACAAGTCACACTGATCACTGGTCAACACTGGATCACAAGTCACACTGATCACTGGTCAACACTGGATCACAAGTCACACTGATCACTGGTCAACACTGGGTCACAAGTCACACTGATCACTGGTCAACACTGGACCACAAGTCACACTGATCACTGGTGAACACTGGATCACAAGTCACACTGATCACTGGTCAACACTGGATCACAAGTCCATCACTGATCACTGGTCAACACTGGATCACAAGTCACACTGATCACTGGTCAACACTGGGTCACAAGTCACACTGATCACTGGTCAACACTGGGTCACAAGTCCATCACTGATCACTGGTCAACACTGGATCACAAGTCCATCACTGATCACTGGTCAACACTGGATCACAAGTCACACTGATCACTGGTCAACACTGGATCACAAGTCACACTGATCACTGGTCAACACTGGGTCACAAGTCACACTGATCACTGGTCAACACTGGATCACAAGTCAATCACTGATCACTGGTGAACACGGGTCACAATTCCATCACTGATCAGTTCTTTATGGAGGCTCCAAACACATGCAGGTGTATGTTTGTATGCACCTAAATTTGTATTCAGATTTTAGTCATACTAGTCATACTTTCAGCAGATTTCTCCATGACTTTCAGGTTTCTGTTCCTGGAGAGCGTGTGTTGCCATAGTCTGACGCAACCCATTGTATGTTTATTGTTTAGTGTTGTTTTTGTGTGTGTTGAGGATTGATAGTCAAGTATAGGTCTTACTGGCTGTACTCAACGTCAGTAACTCAGTTACACAGTTACTTGGTAGCACTGTGAAATAAGCATCTAGAACAAAACAGATTTGATTGATTTTTTTTTTTTTTTTTTTTAAAGAGAAAACCAAACTGAGGGTTGTGAGATGTGGCAGTGTACAGGTGTTCTCTGTCAGGTGGATGGTGGCAGAGTGGTTTAGATGCTTATCTGCTAATACAGTTGGGGTCTAGGTTTGAATCCTGCATTCACCCTTTCTCCCAATTTGATTGGAAAATCAAACTGAGCTTCTAGTCATTCAGGTGGGATGATAAGCCAAGGTCGCATGTACAGCACACATCAGCACGCTGAAAAAGAACCCATAGCAACGAAAGTGTTGTCCTCTGGCAATAATCTGTAGAAGAAATCCACTCTGATATGTGCACATATATATATGTGTGCACTCAAGGCCTTACTAAGCATATTGGGTCTCTGGTCAGACATTTGCCTGGCAGATGTAGTGTAGTTTAAACTGATTTGGGGGAAGGCAGTGACTGTTGTTTGAGAAATGGAAACTAAAGCTGAAAGGTGTCCCCAGGTGCAGTCTGTCGAAGGAACAGGTGCTGCACAGCTACAGACAGGGCAGCCAGTCAGAGGCTGACGAGTCCACCAGTATCATGCTGCTGCCGGTCAGCACAGTGGTCTCCCTGCAGACCTCTGACCCTGCACTGTGGAGCCAGGTGGCGCCCTCTGCCAAAGGCTGCATCTTCCTCTACAACCTGGCCCTTGGTCACTGATGCTGCTCCTTCTCCATCATCCCCTTCATCTTCATCTTTCTGTCCTTCTCCTTCTTCATCTTTCACTCCTTCTTCTTCTTCTTCTTCATCTTTCACTCCTTCTCCTTCTTCTTCTTCTTCATCTTTCACTCCTTCTCCTTCTTCATCTTTCACTCCTTCTCCTTCTTCATCTTTCACTCCTTCTCCTTCTTCATCTTTCACTCCTTCTCCTTCTTGGTCTTCTTCTTCATCTTTCACTCCTTCTCCTTCTTGGTCTTCTTCTTCATCTGTCACTCCTTCTCCTTCTTGGTCTTCTTCTTCATCTGTCACTCCTTCTCCTTCTTGGTCTTCTTCTTCATCTTTCACTCCTTCTCCTTCTTGGTCTTCTTCTTCATCTGTCACTCCTTCTCCTTCTTGGTCTTCTTCTTCATCTGTCACTCCTTCTCCTTCTTGGTCTTCTTCTTCATCTGTCACTCCTTCTCCTTCTTTGTCTTCTTCTTCATCTTTCACTCCTTCTCCTTCTTGGTCTTCTTCTTCATCTGTCACTCCTTCTCCTTCTTCATCTGTCACTCTTTCTCCTTCTTTGTCTTCTTCATCTTTCACTCCTTCTTCTCCTTCTTCATCTTTCACTCCTTCTTCTCCTTCTTCATCTTTCACTCCTTCTTCTCCTTCTTCATCTTTCACTCCTTCTTCTTCTTCTTCATCTTTTACTCCTTCTTCTCCTTCTTCATCTTTTACTCCTTCTTCTCCTTCTTCATCTTTTACTCCTTCTTCTCCTTCTTCATCTTTCACTCCTTCTTCTTCTTCTTCATCTTTCACTCCTTCTTCTCCTTCTTCATCTTTCACTCCTTCTTCTCCTTCTTCATCTTTCACTCCTTCTTCTTCTTCTTCATCTGTCACTCCTTCTCCTTCTTCTTGGTCTTCTTCTTCATCTTTCACTCCTTCTCATTCTTTGTCATCTTCATCTTTCACTCCTTCTCCTTCTTCTTCGTCATCTTCATCTTTCACTCCTTCTCCTTCTTCTTTGTCTTCTTCATCTTTCACTCCTTCTCCTTCTTTGTCATCTATCTTTCACTCCTTCTCCTTCTTGGTCTTCTTCTTCATCTGTCACTCTTTCTCATTCTTCGTCTTCTTCATCTTTCACTCCTTCTCCTTCTTCGTCTTCTTGGTCTTCTTCTTGATAATTTCAGCCAGGCTGGAAAACTAAAACATCAAGCTGGTATCACAAAGTTAAACCCTTCCTAACAAGCTGGGTTGTCTCTTTTCAACTGGACAATGTCTGGACTTGGTGACAGTCGCTGCAATAATTATGTACACAAAGATGGTCACTTTAAGTTGGTCTTGCAGCATTTGCACCTTACTCTGCACACCACTGTGCAGGAGCAGTGAATCAGTTCACATCATGTTTCTTGAGCTTTTGTAAGTGGTCCACAAAGGTCACCACGTCTTTACCTCTCCTTTTTGCAATCCCCACCGTTCTACCTCCATGAATGGGAAAGGATGATTTAGCTGAAAGGGGAATGTGGAAATTGTATTATACAGAGAGCATATATCTTATGGGTCTTAATGCACCGTCCCAGAGTTCCGGGGCAGACGTAGAGACAGCCCAGTCCGAGGAGACGGGATCAATCCACTGTCCGAGGAAATGTGGTAGCGGCCCAGTCCGGGGAGACTGAAGCGGGACAGACCTGGCTGAGGTCTGATGAGGCTGGTGCAGCCTGGAGACAACACGTGTCTTGAAGACTATGACATGTCCGAAAGAACCACGAAATTTGTGTGTGCGGCACAAGACCAGAGGTGATGTGTGTTGACTGTTCAGTTCGTGGACCCACAACAACACTGAACAGCAGAAGTCAGCATTCCCCAGGCTCAAAATCGGATGTCTGCGTTTGTGTGTTTGTGTGCTTGTGTATACTGTGTACACTGATTGCTTGTAAGCAGAACAATTTGTGAATCTTTTTTCTTGTTGTTGTTGTTGTTAAATCATATAGGCTCAGGGGCAATACCTTGTGTCTGTTTTGTTTACGGAAGAGTGCGGGAGAGTGAGACTGAACTCGCATGTGAATGTTTGTTGCCTCCCTTTAGTCTGTCTTTCACTCTCTTGCATAACACTCTGGACACAGATTGCTCAGAGAATCAAACAGCGGGGCAACAGACTGCACAACGATGCACTCAGGAACTTAGATAGTGTGGTTATCCGTCATCATGGGGAAAACATCACTATGGTTTGCTTACAAACAGTCCTCGTCTTCTATGCTTTTCTTTTGCTTCTGCTGACAAGCAAAGCCATGGTTGACGTGATTTCTGCTGAACAACAACAAAATGATGAGTGACAGAGGGAAGGGAGGGGGGGGGGGGTGGGGGTAACAGTGTTGATATGTATATGATACAAATCATATGTGTGATATGTGTGCACACACACACACACCATCTTTTTCACACTTACAGGAAAACACGTACATGAGCAAACGCACAAACACTTTATGACCACACACATACAGAAACATAATATACACACAAACGTTCATAAACCACACACATACAGAAACATAATATACACACAAACGCTCATAAACCACACACATACATGTGGGCACACATGCATGCACACGCATGCACTCTCACTCCCTCAACCACTTACACACACGATCTGCATCCTTGTCAAGAGGCTGGAGCTGTGCTGATTTTACGTCAGCTGATTATGGGGCAATGCTCATCATGACTGCAGTTAGCAAGCGTTAGTTTGATCTGGATCTAAATCCAAGTCCCAGAGACTCATGCATTAGCTTATTGGAATGAAATATTTGCACATTCACGGTCACTCTGCTCTTTTGTAGCTGTATAATGTATATTGTAGCTGTATAATGTATATTGTAGCTGTATAGCTGTATAATGTGTAATGTAGCTGTATAATGTAGCTGTATAGCTGTATAATGGAGCTGAATAGCTGTATAATGCATACTGCATGAGGTCACTCCTCCACTTGCCATTCCTGTCTCTGTTTCAATAGTGCAGAGAGAAAATAGGAATTTTCCTGTGCCTTTTTCATAAGGAGACTTAAAGTTTACTTAGTTCTGAATCTTTTGACACCACATGGATATTTTATTAAGGATAATTCTTGTTTTTTTAAGTTAGAGGTGTTTTTTTCATGAGGCGATTTCTCCATTTCTAGTCCTCAGGCACCCCAACATTGAAGAAAATCATGGAAAAGAACAACTGTGATAGATAGATCCACTTTGGTTTGTGGGTTTTTTTATGTTAATCTGTGATGATTAAACTTTAAGAAAATATATAGATGTAAAAAAAATGATACTTTTCAATTTTAGTGAACTGCATCACACATATAAAAGTGGGTATTTCCCCCCAGAGGGTTTATGTCTGTGTATTTCCCCCCAGAGGGTTTATGTCTGTGTATTTCCCCCCAGAGGGTTTATGTCTGTGTATTTCCCCCCAGAGGGTTTATTTCCCCCCATAGGGTTTATGTCTGTGTATTTCCCCCCAGAGGGTTTATTTCCCCCCATAGGGTTTATGTCTGTGTATTTCCCCCCAGAGGGTTTATTTCCCCCCAGAGGGTTTATGTCTGTGTATTTCCCCCCAGAGGGTTTATGTCTGTGTATTCCCCCCCAGAGGGTTTATTTCCCCCCATAGGGTTTATGTCTGTGTATTTCCCCCCAGAGGGTTTATTTCCCCCCAGAGGGTTTATGTCTGTGTATTCCCCCCCAGAGGGTTTATGTCTGTGTATTCCCCCCCAGAGGGTTTATGTCTGTGTATTCCCCCCCAGAGGGTTTATTTCCCCCCATAGGGTTTATGTCTGTGTATGTCCCCCCAGAGGGTTTATTTGGATACATGTGTCACCTTCAGACTGCTGAATCCCCGTCAACTGATGTCAGTGTGGAGGGTCAGTGTGGAGTCAGTTGAAGTGCAGTTGAACTGAGGTCAGTGTGGAGTCAGTTGAAGTGCAGTTGAACTGAGGTCAGTGTGGAGTCAGTTGAAGTGCAGTTGAACTGAGGTCAGTGTGGAGTCAGTTGAAGTGCAGTTGAACTGAGGTCAGTGTGGAGTCAGTTGAAGTGCAGTTGAACTGAGGTCAGTGTGGAGTCAGTTGAAGTGCAGTTGAACTGAGGTCAGTGTGGAGTCAGTTGAAGTGCAGTTGAACTGAGGTCAGTGTGGAGTCAGTTGAAGTGCAGTTGAACTGAGGTCAGTGTGGAGTCAGTTGAAGTGCAGTTGAACTGAGGTCAGTGTGGAGTCAGTTGAAGTGCAGTTGAACTGAGGTCAGTGTGGAGTCAGTTGAAGTGCAGTTGAACTGAGGTCAGTGTGGAGTCAGTTGAAGTGCAGTTGAACTGAGGTCAGTGTGGAGTCAGTTGAAGTGCAGTTGAACTGAGGTCAGTGTGGAGTCAGTTGAAGTGCAGTTGAACTGAGGTCAGTGTGGAGTCAGTTGAAGTGCAGTTGAACTGAGGTCAGTGTGGAGTCAGTTGAAGTGCAGTTAGTGATTTTTAGTCACTTGTCAGTTGTGTGACTGATTTTTGCAGAACAAAAGTGGCACTGTCTCAAGTGCACTGTCTCAAGTACAAAATGGTGACTGACATCCTGACAGGCAATCACTGTCTCATCTCAGTGAGGAAACAGCCCTTCACTGATGAATAAACTCATCACAACAGTCAAGGGGTTAAAACTGTGGTGTCTTTTTTCTGGGCTGAAAATGTGTAATTTATACATGTTTTGTTTTGTTTTTGTTTTTTAAGAAAGTGGGTATCCTTTTTTCTTGAGGTAAAAAATAATCCTTCAAAAAGTGTGTTTTTTCCTGACAGGTTTTATGTTAGCAGGTGTTTTTTGTGTGGAGGGCATATGTATTTGCAAACAGTGTTTTTTGTTTGTTTGTTTTTTGTTTAATTTTGGGTTTTCATTAGCAAGTGTGTGTCTTTTTTTGTTTGTATACAGAGTGTGAGTTTTCTGGGAAATGAATAGCTGTGTGCTTTGTGCAGTTCTTCAAGGGGGATCAGATTTTTTATTCTTATTCTATTTCAGTAATTTGCCTTCCGCCTATCTTTCATTCTATGTTATTTTGATATATTTCTAGTTATTTGTGTATTTTGTGTAACCTTAAAAACAACATTTTATACAAACCTATCAAGGTCTGACAGGCTGTTTGGTTTATGCATTGGTCAGGCTTTTTGTTTTTTCTCCTTTTTTTTAAAGCAGGTGTAGTGTAGCTTATATAGTTTGGACACTTTGAAGCTGAAACTAAGACTTCAAGGGCTAAGACATCTTGAGATGCACGTACAAGAGCCTTCCAGGTGAAGGTTGCCATGGAGATGTGTGAATGTCACTTGGGTTGTCATGGAGATATATGTATATCACTTGGGTTGTCATGGAGATGTATGTATGTAATGTGGGTTGTCATGGAGATGTGTGTATGTCACTTGGGTTGTCATGGAGATATATGTAACTTGGGTTGTCATGGAGATGTATGTAACTTGGGTTGTCATGGAGATATATGTAACTTGGGTTGTCATGGAGATGTGTGTATGTCACTTGGGTTGTCATGGATATATATATATATATATATATATATATATATATATATATATATATATATATATATATATATATATATATATATATATATATATATTACTTGGGTTGTCATGGAGATGTATGTATGTAACGTGGGTTGTCATGGAGATGTGTGAATGTCACTTGGGTTGTCATGGAGATATATGTATATCACTTGGGTTGTCATGGAGATGTATGTATGTAACATGGGTTGTCATGGAGATATATGTATATCACTTGGGTTGTCATGGAGATGTATTTAACTTGGGTTGACAAGGAGATGTATGTATGTAACTTGGGTTGTCGTGGAGATATATTTAACTTGGGTTGTCATGGAGATATATGTAACTTGGGTTGATATGGAGATGTGTGTATGTAACATGGGTTGTCATGGAGATGTATGTCTGTAACTTGGAAAACTTGGAGATGTATGTCTGTAACTTGGGTTGTCATGGAGATATATGTCTGTAACTTGGGTTGACATGGAGATGTATATCTGTAACTTGGGTTGTCATGGAGATGTATGTCTG